>NW_015627535.1:291264-291681 GCF_001515625.1 Sinocyclocheilus rhinocerous
TTTCCCCTTTCCATCTTTTTTTTTTTTTTTAATGCTTGGTGGTGTGCCGTGGGATTTTTTACATATCAGAACTGTGCCGTGGAAGAAAAAAGGTTGGGAAACACTGTTAAAACACTTTTTAAAAGTTTGCCAGGTGGCTAAATGATGCCTGTGTTCATTTTTTTATCAAGTACAGTACAGTTTTTTTTTTTTTTACTTTTCAAGTACAGTGCCGTTTTCATTTAACTTTTAGGTACAGTACATTTTAATTTAATCATTTAAGTTTTTCATTTACCTGTATGTTAGCACAGTCCAGTGTTAATGTTCAAACTGTATTTACAACGTTTAAAGTGGCAGACAATAATAAATATTCTTAGGAATAAAACTGCCTAATTTTTTAACTGTGCATAGCTGTAGCTGAATAATTAGGCCTACTAC
>NW_015627535.1:291726-306123 GCF_001515625.1 Sinocyclocheilus rhinocerous
ATACACAAAGCGCTATATAAATGCATCATTCATTCATTCATTCAGAACATTCTGTTTTGCTACAAATTGGGTTATTAAATCAAATTATGTATATGAAATTATATACATAAATGATATGATATAAATTATATCTATATTATATAACTAAAATTAAATAACTGTAATTAGTAAAATTGTAAAAAACTGTACTTTTTTTTTTTTTACCCAGACATTTAAAAACACATTTTAGACCTGTAACAACAATACCGTGAAACCGTGATATTTTTGCTTAAGGTTATCATACCGTCAAAATCTCATAACGGCCCATGCCTAGTACAGAATATTAAAAATATTTTTAAAATATGGTTTCAGTACCATATATAAAAACAATACAGGTATAAGCAGGAAAAAACAAGCCTTGTGCATTATAGGGAATAATATTCTGAATATTTTACAGTTGGTTTGATACCTTTATCTCAAACGGTGTCAGAGTTTAATGAATTTAAGTAGGTACAGTATATTAAACATATCAAAAATATGGTTTCAGAACGGTATATAAAAATCATACAGGCATAATCAGGAAAAACAAGCCTTGTGCATTATAGGGAATAATATTTAGAGATTTTTACAGTTGGTTTTATACCTTTTAGATGTTGTCGTTTAATGAATTTATATTATTGCATACATTAGAAGTTGTAAAATTATTATAAAACACATAAAATGCTCATTTCAAAAACGGAGCCTTGTGCAATAACAGGGATGTTTTTCTGAGCGTTTTAGTATTGGTTTTATAGCATAATGTCAAGTAGTTATATTGTTTAATTAATTTATATGGTTAATTTATTTATTTATTTTTTCTAGAAATTAAGCCTTATGAAACGTAAAGTGCATTTATGCATATCTATCTGAGTTAGTTTGGGCTCAAAACAAAGAGTTTAATTGGAATGAAACCGAATGTCTAATGAATGTGAAACGTCAAACTAACATTACCGGCGTCGCCGACGCGCATCAGATCGGTTTAAGAACACGCTGAAGTAAAACAAAGTATTTCTCACCTCTGGTGTTGGTTTCCATATTGGCACTTGGTGTGGCCATCAAATGTGTTAATGTATCCGTTATAAATTTTGTTCACACGGGGACAACTACAACCAACCACCCTTCTCGCGGCAAACTTCAACTTGCGTCTGACTCGCACCAACACTGGTCTGGTGGCGTTACCCAACGTGACGTCATGACGCAAGCTGTGTTGCCATGTCCGCTTTTTTTCAACAAGTCAAATCACAAGCTGCATAGTGTCATTGTTAATATTATCACATTATCATTATTTTCCAGTGTTTCCGTCTTTACCAGGCCCGATCTACACCCCGCTGACACGTAAATGGGCACCGTTTTCCATTTCTAGGTCCATGCGCTGTTTAGTTTATGGTAACGTTACATGGCAACCTACGCGCAGTGCAGTCAAAACTCGGGGACTGTGACAGTGTTCCATTCCGAATCTAGCTAAAAACACTCTACTTTTACATTGACGAATCAGAGGTGACTTTACATACATACAACCAATCAAATAAGCAGTCACAAATCTAAAATGAAGGAATGCGCATTTTGTGCAGGAATGGCTGGCACGAAGGAGCACGGTTACCAGCTTCCGCGTTTCATCCAGAAATGCAAGCCATGTACAGTGTAAATTGATTCATTGATTTAGATGGGCAGTTTCATTTGTGATATATTTAAGTTAACGTACTTGTGTAAAAGCTTATATTATTTAACAAAGATTCTGCTGCAATTGGCAGTTTATAATTGGTTGTTAATATTTTCTATTTTGATCAATAAAGTTCTCGATTTGAAAAAAAATATGCTTCGCTTATGATCGTGAGGCGAGTAACAGCATTTTGCAATTCTTTTTGTAACCAGTTGCTTGCTTGAGATATGACCAACTTATTCACTTATTTCACAACAGCAACCTAAATCCGCAAATCAACGTCCAAAAAGTTCAACGAGTGCTCACAATGTCTGTGTATTTTAATGTCATAAATACAATAATGGAAAACACATTCACTAAGCTAAAAAAAAAAAATGCTTAACGTTACCTTTCAAAATCCCCCATCTCACTTAAATTCCGCCCACTGTTGCGAGAAGGAAATGAATGAACTTCACTATTTTTCTTTTTTCTGCCATTTTCGCCAGAATTAAATCTTCTTTTCTTCGGTGTTTTTACCAATAGCTCCATTATACTGGTTATATCGCCGTTGTTTGAATAATTCCTGCAGGGAGTTATGAACACGTTGCTGAGAGGCGGCTGTTCCCGCGCGAGTTTTGGGTGTCTTCTTCTTCTTCCGTTTTTTGGCGTGTTACATCCTGTGTGCATATCGCCACCTACTTTTGCTGTTATGCAGTCATGGTTTATTTATTATCAATTTATTCCTTGTTTTTGCTTTTCCTGTTCTTACACACGTATATACACAAATATTCCTACTTAAATCATTATTCGATGCTCCATCCCATTCCTTCTCCCCAGGCTCCACCTGGCGCTGCGTGTTCAGCTCCTCCAGACTAAATCCGTGGTCTCCTAAAGATCCAGAATAGAATAGAGCATCCGCATTCTATATTTAAATCCTTTCACTTAACCCAGTAGTATATATGTATTTTATTAATATCCTGTATCCTTCTCTATCTCTGTTAAACTCATATCCTAATAAGTATTCCAAATCCTTATTTACCTTACCTTTTTTGTTTAAATATGATATTAATTCCTTTCTTTCTTCATCATACCTTGTACAATTATATATTACATGCTCCACTGTTTCTTTCTCCCCACAATTCCCACATAGACCAGTCTCATGTATTCCAGTTATGAACAGTGAAGCGTTCAATCCCGAGTGTCCAAGTCTCATCCTAGTTATTATAACCTCTTCTTTTCTATTTCTACCACTTACACTTCTTTTAGTATTAACCATTTTTTTAATATTATATAAATGCCTTCCCTTATTATCTGTATTCCATATGTCCTGCCATTCTTTAATAATATTTTCCTTAATGATAGTTTTAATTTCACCTTTACTTAAAGGAACATTAAAATCTATTACTTCTCTTTTAAAAATTTTTTTTGCTAATTCATCAGCAGATTCATCACCAGCTAATAGTTTTGGGTGTCTCTTCTTTGGTTGCTTTTTAGTTGAAAGAGAACTTGGAGTATCGCGCCACCACGAGGAGATAGATGTTTATGCTGTTTTAACCACTCCAAAGCATGTTTATCGAATGAAAAGCAATAAACCAAGCAGAGGTAATTGCTCAGAATGACATTTTCAGACGAGTATAAAAATCTGACATAAGTCTAAAATAAATGTTAAAACAACCTTAAATGAATGCATTAATCTGTTGGAAAACAGCATGTGAATACAAATAGGGGCCTACGCCTACTTTTTGCAAATTGGTGGGTTTGGAAGAGCTTCATTACTTAATATTTAATAAATTGCTTTTCAAAAATTTCAAAACATATTTATTACAAAAAGTAGACAAAGTTTATTTGTGTATAACAATAGTACATGCAGTAGACTTACAGTGCCAACCACTAATATTGGCACCCTTGGTAAATATGAGCAAAGGTGGCTGTGAAAATAAATCTTCATTGTTTATGTTTTTGATCTTTCATTCAAAAAATGCACAACATTCTAACCTATCATTGAAGAAAAACAATGGGGGGGGGGAAATCTCATTATGAAATAAATGTTTTTGTCTAGTTCTCATTAGCCACAATTATTGGCACCCAATTATTGCAACGTCCTTTTCCCAAGATAACAGCTCTGAGTTTTCTCCTATAATGCCTGATGAGTTTGGAGAACACCTGACAAGAGATCAGAGAACAGTCCTCCATACAGAATCTCTCCAGATCCTTCAGATTCCCAGCTCCATGTTGGTGCTTCTCCTCTTCAGTTCACCCCACTCATTTTATATAGGGTTCGGGTCAGGGGGCTGGGACGGCCATGGCAGAAGTTTCATTTTGTGCTCAGTGATACATTTTGATTTTTGCTTTGGATCATTGTCCTGATGGATGATCCAACCACGGCCCATTATAACAGAGGCAGTCAGGTTTAGATTTTTTTATCTGTTGGTATTTGATAGAATCCATGATACCATGTATCTGAACAAGATTTCCAGGACCTCCGGCAGAAAAACCCCCCCCAAAACATTAAAGATCCAGCAGTGTATTTAACTGTGGGCATGGGGTACTTTTTATCCCTGTTTGCACCAAACCCATCTGGTTGGTTTTGCTGCCAAAAAGCTTTTTTTTTTTTTTAGTTTCATCTGACCATAGAAGCCAGTCCCATTCGAAGTTCAAATCATGCCTGACTACTGAATATGCTGAAGTTTGTTTTTGGATGAGTGAAGAGGATTTTTCTTGAAACCTTGACTGGAACTTCTTGATTATTGCCCTGATGGTGGAAATGGGGATTTTAAATGCTTCAGCTATTTTCTTGCACCCACTTTCTATTTTATGAAGCTCAATCTTGTTCTGCACATCAGAACTATATTCTATGTTTTACCGTTTGTGATGGATGATTAAAGAAATCTGGCCTTTGTGTTCCTCATATTTATAATCTTGTGGAACAGGAAGTCATGGCTTGAGAACTGCATGCTCTTAGTCACCCTGGTGTGCTAAACAAAATTGTAAATATGAATGGGAATATACTTCAGAGATATTTTACTCATAAGAATTTCTAGGGGTGCCAATAATTGCGGCCAACATGTCTTGGAGAAAAACATGTATTTCATAATGTGAGTTTCCCCCCAGTTTCAATTATTTTACTTCAATGAAAGGTTAGAATTTTGTGAATCTATTGAATGAAAGATCAAAAAGATAAATGATGCAGATTTATTTCCACAGCCACCTTTGCTCATATTTACCAAGGGTGCCAATATTAGTGGTTGGCACTGTATATGCGGATGTAATATGAACAATGAGCAATGACCAATAATGATGAAACAATAATCATGTTGTGGGGTAAATGCATGAAAAAAATATTGGTGATGAACTTTGCATGGACCTATGCGGATGTAATATGTGTCAGAGAATGACTCATTGGTTTCTAGTATCACTACTGCTGACTACACTGACAAAAACAACAAAACCACAAAGTCTCAATGAACTGTATGCACAACCTCTTGACTTCCTGTGAGCTAATATAGAGATAATGGCATTACATTTCATGCATTTAAACTTTGTTCAAGTGAAATTATTTTCATTGTTCCTGTAAATTGAGCATTACTATAAATTAATGTATTGGTTTTCTGATGATGATGTGGTTTATGAACTGTGTTAATCTGAATGTGTCGATTCAAAAAAAAAAAAAGATTTTTGGAATATGTAAATAGCTGTTGCTACTCACCATTTTCCATTGGTGCATTGAAACCATAAGTAGGCTAAGAAACAAAAAAGAAAAAAAATTGCATGCACTACTTTGCATAACCTCAAGCAAATCTGATGATATTTGCATGTCCTCTAGTACTATGTTTTTAGTAATATATGAATTAACTGTTATGCAAAAAAAACAAAAATGTGCACAATGTGACTCTAGATTTTTAGGAAGTGCTGAATGCCAATGACAACATGCTAGTATGACATTTGGAATTTCCCTTTAATTATCAATGAAATGCATCCATTGAGCATCGAAGGTAGATTTCCTTATAGCTTTTGCAATATTTTTGATTGACTGCAGAGAGTTGCAATGACATTAGAATTAAATCAGTAACTGTTATGAGAACAGAAACGAAATATAATTTTTTTTAAATTAAATTTAGGGGAAAGTTACACTCTCAAAAACATTTATTCATACATTGTACATATTCTCAACTCTGCCATTAAAAAAAAAAATTCCGCTGAACTACGTAAAACTCTGTGTGGGTGTTGTTAACCATATTTGAGCAACAAATCAAACCACAGACTTGCAAACTACAGTTTTGCTTCATTACATAAAATATACAAAATGTTGCAAAAATAAAAAGTTTTAACACCTGTATTTCAAAAAACATAAATATCATAAATCAAAAACAGATTGTTGACCAAAGTACCTTGCCTAACATTAGATAGACACAAACTTAAAGCATAAACCAACAGAACATTAAGGAAAAACAAAGGAAAATTAATAAAAACTTAAGTTACTTAAGTCAGGGTTTTAACATGTTTGTAAAGGAGCATTACACAGCTAGGTTTAGGTGTGTTTGAGAAGTAGCAATGACTAACTGGTTGACAGCTAAAAGATCTTTGGATGTAATGGAAACTGACAAGATAAGAGTTGCAACACAGTGCTGTGCCATGAGTGCTGCAGGGATGATGTGTTTTTGTAGGCCAAAACCTGGAAACAATTTTGCATTTTAGCACTTTTAGTTCCATCCTTAAGTCAATGGGTTTTTTTTTTAATTGTGGTTTTTGGTAAATGTCTGAAATAAAGTCTGTGGTTAACACAAGCTGAAGTTCCGTGACATAAAATACATCAATACTACTCCTTGTCATTTTTTTTCATGCTTTTACGTGTCTTGAAAAAGGAGGTTTGCATGGCTACATGGGATTACAGAGGTTTTTGGGGACATTACACGTCATCATGTCAAACTGGTAAATTCATCTTCTCACACTAGCCCACTTTTACAGCCATTGTGTTCATAATCATGATCTTGTAAACTATTCAAATGCAAACTTTCAGCAAAAATGTTCTTTAAATAAAGACAGAAAAAGTTGTCAGAAGCGTAGTGATGGTGACGTTGAAGTTATGTGACCATGGTTTAATTTATTTATAGTCCAAGTTTAGCTTTTTACTTCTGACAGTATTTAGCTTTAAAAGCAGGCTTCATTTGTAAAGATTATTATGATGAACAAAACGTGTAAGAAACATAAACTCTTGTTGGTCACAGAGCATATTTTCTGCAATAATCCAAAAGCAAATTGGGTTTTTAATCAAGGGAACCAGGGTGATGCAAATTTTTGGGTTGCCCTACAAAAATACATTATCACTGGCCAGATTTTTGGCTCAATGTTGTATTTGTTTCCTAAACCAATCCAGTTGGGCTAAAAATGACAACCTGTATTTTGAAATAGTAAAAAGTTTTAGACACTCATTTCCGGGCAATAAAAAAGAATACTCATCAAGTTTGAATACTCATGAATTTACAGTTGAGTAGAATAACAGTACCATGTGCTTGACTCAATTTTCCATTTCCAGTGTAACAAATGAACTGGAGGTAATGCCCACTGCAGTTTTTACAGTCTGGCCTTTTTGGGAAAATCTTGTCCTTCAGAGTCCTGGAGAGCGGTTCCACAAAGTGCACAGGTGGGGAGCCCATGAGCAATGACCATAATAACATATGAAGCAATGTATTCACCCCTCCACACTAAACTCTATCATCTTCTCCATATTTCTCAAACCATGGATGGACAGAGCTAGGGCCACTGGTGATGATGGACGCTGGTTCAATTTCTTCTTCTGAAAGTGTTATTTCTGGTAAGACATCACATAGAATTTACTTTGGCCACATGTTTTCATTGTGTTTCTTACGCTTATAAATAACAAGAACAAACACTGCAACTGCAAGTTAACTGATCTGTAAAGCATATAAGCATACTGAAATGATATTTTGGAAATCCTTTGATAGCCTACATACCAGAGTCATCAGTCACATGGCAGCACAGGTGTCTACAGACTCTTACTAGTGGCCTCCACAGACATTCAAGCATGGTACCTGTGGTAAGATTAATATATATTTTTTCTGAATACACAGAAAACGACAAGTAGGTTACATTACCCATTGGACAAACACCAACCAGCATGAGAGAGAGAGAGAGAGAGAGAGAGAGAGAGAGAGACGGGCAGATATCGACAGCACTGACTGCCCAAAGAGAGCTGCATCTGCCCATACTGTACCCATGGAGAAGTGGAGACAGAGCAACACTTCCTCACCAGCTGCCCTAACCATCAAGACATTAGAAAGACATTTTATCCAAAATGTGAAGTACTTTGTCCTGATTCAAAATGTTAAACAATAAAACACAACTTCAATATAATATTTATTAGGTGAAAAACAAGATTGTATCTTACTACTTAATCTTTTGTTATATTTTTTATACTGTCATCATTTGTAAAGTATATATATATATTTACTTTCCTTTACCTTTACCAAATTTACCTGTATTTACTTTGTTTTCATATTTGGCGACTTTTTGTGAAAAATTGAGACTTTTGAGGGTGGTTCTAGAGATTTTCTGAGGGAGGGGTTTGGCAACACCTCACCATATTTTGATGATGCCCTGTCCGGCCGGAGCGATGATTCAAAAACATGAAAACCCATTATAAACGAGGCATTCGTTGCATCCAGTGGGGACATAATTATGGATTATAATGACTGAGGGCCACCTCCCCCAGAATACATTGTGGCGGAGAAGCTGGCTCTGAGTAGCAATAAAGGGCGGCCGATTATGGATGGGATTACAGGTGCTGAGGGTCAGGATAGGGGGTTAGTAAAAATCTCTGGCATGCATAACCCCTGTCTCCTACCAACAGGCCATCAAAAAGCCCTGTCACAGAACAGAAAAGGGGGAAATTGTATAAGTTTTGCTTTGTCAATTAAAATGAACGCTTTAAATTGTTTTGTACTGTTCCAAATTTAACGTGCCTTCCTCAAAGCACTGACACAACACAGACTCACGGAAAATTCGTGAGTCATGCACTGAGCCAGGCCATTTTGCATCCAAGCTTGTGATCATGCATTCATGATCACAAGTCATCTGTAGATGAAATGTACAGTAGATCATTGTCATATGTGTTAATGATTCATCTCACTGAAAATAAAAATCATCTTGCATATAATTCTATAATTGGAGATACATTTGGCATTGCAGAAAGTTAAGAAAAAAAACTTTTCTCTCTAAGAGCTGTGCAGATTGCAGCGTGTGCAGTCTATGCAGTCTATGACAATATGATGATAATATTAACATGTACTGTATTGTATAATTTAAGTGGTCTAAGTGAACTAAGTGAAATTGGGGAGAAAAAAGTAAATCTGTTCATGTGATGTCACCCTGTCAATCTTACCGTCAATTTTATAAAAGCCCTCTTTTATGGACATGGTCGATAAATGTCCGGGGAACACTATGAAGCTATTTATGTACCTCTGCAGTGCGAGGACCACCTTGCGAATGGTTCGACAAACCGTGTTTTTCCCAAGGTTCTCTGCATCACCGACCGCATGTTAGTACGCACCACTTGCAAAAAAACGCAACGCAATACATACCAATTGCGGTACAGTAAGGGCATGACTTCGACGTGTCACATTTGTTATGTGCGGCTCAAGAAGTTCGCAAATATAAGAGATTCCTTCCGCGGAGAATCTGTATCTTTCATACAAGTAAGTATCAGGAAAAGCTAGGGGATTTTGTCTGTCCCTCTCTACGAAGTGCTCGTCTAACAATTTGTGCGGAGATGTCCACAGGATTTGGTAGAAAAGGTGAAGCCATTGCAACAGACACTGGGATATGTGACGTCACCTATATGTTTCTTTGATCACAGCTGATTGATCCAATTTCAGTTTGAGATCTCTAACCCAGAACATAACCTGCCCTGGAGCAGGTCAGCTGTGCAGTGTAAGTTACTATGGCAATGAACGCCGCTAAAAGCCAAGCCACTTCCATGGTACCTAAAACCCAGGATTGGTGCAAACTAAACTGAAACTTATCTGGCTAGCCACCTAATCCGGCTTCATGGTACAGTCCCCTGGAGACTCAATCAGGTAACAAAAAATGTCAGGAAAATTCTGTTGGGTCATTTGTCCAGTCACAGATACTGTACGGACAATCCAACCCAATACGGCTCAGTTTTTCTATATATCTTGCTCTGTCGAGCGGCAGAAGTGATTCTACATGGGCCATACTGGGTTAACACCATGCTTTTTTTAGTCAGGGGGAAAGGATTGTTTTCCCCACGCCCCACGCTATGACTAGACACAGACCAAGTTTATCACGATTCTTGTCTTTCCGTCCCCAAATTTATGACCTTTTGAAATGATAATAAAGACTTTTTACTGCCTTAAATTTGATACAACTACATTTAAGACTTTTTAAGGACCCGGCGAAACCCTGATAGAAACCATCAATAATACGATCAATCATCAACGTCTGCTTCTACAAAACAAATGCTTCAGGGCAGATATCGACAGCACTGACTGCCCAAAGAGAGCTGCATCTGCCCATACTGTACCCATGGAGAAGTGGAGACAGAGCAACACTTCCTCACCAGCTGCCCTAACCATCAAGACATTAGAAAGACATTTTATCCAAAATGTGAAGTACTTTGTCCTGATTCAAAATGTTAAACAATAAAACACAACTTCAATATAATATTTATTAGGTGAAAAACAAGATTGTATCTTACAATACATTAGAATACAATACAGACACATTGATGCCTGTCACAAAAAGAGGGAGGAGTCAACAAATCAGTGATGCGCCTACACACACACACACACACCACACACCACTGAGTTTTAAATTGTTCATAGAATAATAAATGTTGATTTGTTCTATTTTAAGCTGTGCAGATTGCAACATGTGTGCAGTCTATTGCTCCTATGACAATATGATGATAATATTAACATGTACTGTATTGTATAATTTAAGTGGTCTAAGTGAAATCAGCTTTTTTGGGAAGAAAAAAAAAAGTGAACGTATAAAAGTAAATCAGTTCATGTGATGTCACCCTATCAATCTTACCGGCAATTTTATAAAAGCGTATGAGGTCAGCGCTGCGCATGCGCCGCTCAGAAGTGACGCACGCAGAAGTGCAGCGGAGAGATCAAAACAAAACAACGGTCACTTATTAGAAGTACAAAACGAGGAAGAGAGAGAGAGAGAGAGAGAGAGAGAGAGAGATTCCGCAGAAACCCATCCAGTCGTGGGGAGTGAGTTATGACTGTAATACAGACAGCTATGCCGCTGTTGTGGCAGGTAGAGGGAGAAACACCAGTGACCTAATCCCTAAACCTGAACAATTTATTAGCTTTAGTTTTAAATACTAACAACACAATGTGTCTGTAGTCAAGTTTTTATAACGTACACTGTATATTTATTTTTCCTTTCACGACTTGTTTTGTGTATAATGCTTTGGCAATATTGTATGTAAACACAATCATGCCTATAAAATAGCCTACTTTAAACTGTACTGAAAATTGCATTTACACAGCGGGAGAAAGGGGGCGTTTGGCATGCGTGTAAAGTTAACTCCATTATAGCTAGCGGATAGAAAGCAGGACAGAAAATGTTAAGTGCCATCAAAGTGCCTATATGACAAGAGTTTGAAAAGATGCTGCAATTAAAAGCCCACAATTCTCACCTCCGTTGTAGATTTCCATGACAGTCACTGGTCTTCGAAGTAATTCCTTATAGGCTAGCCTACTTTAAATAAGAGTACAAGCTGCTGCGAATTTCCCGCTGTAGTTTTTAATGCCCGACTTTACAGACTTGCACAGAATGGGTCACTGAGAAACATGTACAGTGACGTTTAAGAAAGGTGTTAAAGGCTGTCCAACATCGTGCCAACGGTGTCAACCTAAGAGGCTGTTTAAGGGAACTTTTTTTGTTGTTTTTTTTTTTGAGCTGAAGTCAACTTTCGCTTTGCTCGCAACGCTATATGAGTCATTGGTGCAAGTGCAAAATTTTAGAGGGGGTTTTGAGCTCTTTTCAACAGTCAGGCTATTTTTGAATTATATATTTAATATATAATTTCAAACTGCTATAGGGCAGCAATGAAGATGCATTACAGGCCCTGATTTACTTTATATTAACATTGCTTTCTATTATTACCTAATGTGCCAGATATTCAAGCATTTTACACACTGAACCTAAATGGATCAACCTTTTACAGCAGATGTAGATCAAAAATAACTTAGTCATAAATAAAATATGATTTCTATTTGCAAAAACAATTTGTAACTTTTCACACCTTCAGTCAAATCCTCCGCCAACTCAAGCACTTTTTGCCCTTATCCAGACATGACTAATCTGGTGTGCTGTATAGCGGAGCATGGAACGATATATTTATGAAATGTAGTGGAGCAAAAAAGTAAGATATTATGCTTTGATGAAGTAAGAAAACACTCCATTAAAGTACATGAGAAAATACTTTGTGACAGTCCACCATATTGATATTCATTCTGTGCAGTTGGTAACATACGAAAAGCTTGATGCTTTGGTTTCTTTTGGAACTATTTTCTTAGTAACATACCTACTAGCTAAATATTTTCTTGTCGATATTTTGTATAAAAAATATCACACTTGCAATTGTGTGCTGTATACCAGCCCTGCATTCTTGTTTATGATGAAAAGTAAATGAATGATTGATTCATTTGACATCAGAAATCTCATCATCACTGTTGGCCGAATTAAAGGGGTCATATGATGCTGCTAAAAAGAACAGTATTTGGTGTATTTGGTGTAATGAAATGTGTTTATGCGGTTTAAGGTTCAAAAAACACATTATTTTCCACATACTGTACATTATTGTTTCTCCTCTATGCCCCGCCTTTCTGAAACGCCGCGCATGCGCAGCTGACCTCATACGTCATCTGCCCGGAACTGCTTATAGTGTACAACAGTGAGTGCAAGCTACATTATTAAAGTGATTATTACGTTTTTAATATGGATATTTTTCTTACAAGACGATATCTCTGTTTGCATTGAACTTTCAGCTTCGTAACTTTGCAGATATTGTTTATGCTCAAACAGTAACATTACACACTAACTAACGTTAAAAAAGTGAAATCGCAATCAACCACTCCTTTAAGATGACGCATCCAGTGTGGGATAACTGCAGCTGATCACTTTATTAACTGATAGACTCATAGCTTTTTTTAATCATTTATTTATTTATTGTTTTATTTTTTGCAAGCAATCAGATTTAATAATAAATAGGCAAATCTAAGCAGTGATTTTTTTCTAAAACTAAAGCTATAAAGCTTTTCACCGGTTAAACTATTTTATTGATTAGCGGGACAGCCCTGACAAGTTTCTGTGCACGTAAATGTCTTTCTCTTTATGTGCGCGAGTGTCTGTGCCTGTGTGCGGAGTGTTTTAATAAAAAGCCATTTATAGGGGGAGATAGAGCGAGAGCGTGCGACCCCTAACCTCAAACCTAACCCTCACAGAAACCTATAAAAAATCACTAGATTTAAATAGAAACATAATTTGGACGGTTTATGAGTGCTAAAATGTCCATGTAAAATGTCCTCACTTGTCGGTTGTCGTGATATTTCGCTAGGCCTATGAAGACATTCGGCCCACCTACAAGCTTATAGCTAAAACAAGTACACTTACACACTTTAAAGCAGATCTAATAAAAACCATCATAACTTAAACACCAAGTTATCAACACATATTGGTGACCAGGGCTGTACTGGGGTTAAAATTCAGCCCTGGACAAATCCCATCCGGCCCACGAGTTCCCCCATGAATGTTTTGCTGGGTAATAGGGCCTTAAATTGGAGTAGGCTAAATAAATGAATGAATAAAACAGGACAGAAACCAATAATGATATATATTACTGAATTCACAACAAATGCTACAAACTTAATGCATTTTTGTCACAAATGCAGCATTGATTTTGAGCTAGAATGCAGAAAATTTACTAATTCTGTCATTTCCTCCCCCTCATGTCGTTCCAAAACTGTATGACTTGTACTTTCTTCTGTGGAACACAAGAGAAGATATTTTGTAAAATATTACCATATAGGTTTAAACTGACATGATGGTGAGTAAATGACCATTTTCTATGCGGTGAACTATCCCTTTAAGAACTTTAACATTTGTAAATAGTTAACACCTACTTTATCTAAGACGCTGATATTTATCTTTAATCAGGCTCTTATTGAATTAACATTTTACTTAATTTAAAATTAATTCGAACTAAGCATTTAAAGAGAAAGAAGATATTCCTGTGTTATACTTTCCGCGCGTACAATCCGGACGCGGACGCGGACTACTTGCAATTATACTACCGAAACTGTCCGCTCCGCGGACGTGTTCCATACATGCGTAGTAGATCGGCTTGAACAATAAACAAACAAATTTAAAATTAATTCGAACTAAGCATTTAAAGAGAAAGAAGATATTAAAGCTATTCTGTTAAATTATCCTTTGCCCTAATGAAACCTACTATATTTCTTGCATAGAATCCAGAGTTTAACTGACTAGTATCAGTAAGATGGTGGTCACAACAAGTAAAACCATAGTCCTCATTACCATAGTTTTTAACATAAATACGTAATAATAAACTATGGAATTTGTAATAATAATAAAAAAACTAAACATGTAGAAACTACAAAAACAACTTCTATAAAAATAAAATATTCCCCAATATTTAATAGAAGTAATAACAATAACACTTA
>NW_015627535.1:306219-321971 GCF_001515625.1 Sinocyclocheilus rhinocerous
GTGTTCCATACTTGCGTAGTAGATCGGCTGGAACAGTAAACAAACATGTGAACAAAGAATTGCCCAGAGTTATTGCACATCTGGCTGTCTTAATATTGTTTTATCGACGGATTGTACAGGTTCGAGTAGCAACCGGCTTCTTCACACAGCCTGCGCATGCGCAGTAGCCTACTGACCGCGCGGACACAAACAATGGGAGGCACGCGGATGTCCGCTCAGAGCACTCCGCGCACTCTGTCCGATGACGATTTTTACGTCACGCGCACCATAGCGGACACTAGCGCACGCGTAAAGTATAACACAGGCTTTACTTTGTAGTAATAAAGTGTGTTGACTGAAATAAGTTTGTATGAAAAAACACCATAGGCTATTTAGTGTTAATAACGCTCCGGTTACTAACGTAACCTCTAACTAACATAATCCCTGAGATAAGAGAACGAGTTCCTGTTCGTTAGGAAACTGCAAGTTAAATTACTATGGTGCTGAATTGACTTGTAATTGTATTGACGTTTTCCAGTTTACCTCGTCATGCAGTTTACATAAACAGCCACGACACGAGAGCCCTGACGCTAAGCCTGCTATTTATTTCAGTTGCAATATTGGGATAAGAGATAAGTGCATGAGCTAAGAGCCCGACCTTACATTTTTTAAAGGATCGAAAGTCATTCAGAGTTCTGCGGTAAGGAAGTTGGGGTGTGAAAAGCTCAGCTATTGGTGGAATGAAATGTTGTGCCGGTGTGAACCAATGATTGGAGAGTTGTCTGGGGGGGGTTTGGGTCAAGAGGCTGTTGGGTGGGGAGTTTGGGTCAAGAGGCTGTTGGGTGGGGAGTTTGGGTCAAGAGGCTGTTGGGTGGGGAGTTTGGGTCAAGAGGCTGTTGGGTGGGGAGTTTGGGTCAAGAGGCTGTTGGGTGGGGAGTTTGGGTCAAGAGGCTGTTGCATCCAGTGGGGACATAATTATGGATTATAATGACTGAGGGCCACCTCCCCCAGAATACATTGTGGCGGAGAAGCTGGCTCTGAGTAGCAATAAAGGGCGGCCGATTATGGATGGGATTACAGGTGCTGAGGGTCAGGATAGGGGGTTAGTAAAAATCTCTGGCATGCATAACCCCTGTCTCCTACCAACAGGCCATCAAAAAGCCCTGTCACAGAACAGAAAAGGGGGAAATTGTATAAGTTTTGCTTTGTCAATTAAAATGAACGCTTTAAATTGTTTTGTACTGTTCCAAATTTAACGTGCCTTCCTCAAAGCACTGACACAACACAGACTCACGGAAAATTCGTGAGTCATGCACTGAGCCAGGCCATTTTGCATCCAAGCTTGTGATCATGCGTTCATGATGAAGTCATTTGTAGATGAAATGTACAGTAGATCATTGTCATATGTGTTAATGATTCATCTCACTGAAAATAAAAATCATCTTGCATTTGGGTCAAGAGGCTGTTGCCTACGTTTCCTTTTCACTTTGCGCTCTGTTGCGAAATATTGACAGAGAATCAGATCTCAGTCTGACATCCTGAATTGAGAAGAAGATTAGGAAAAGATTAGTTTAAGTTTATTAATTAAGAAAGATTAGTTTGTGCATATAACGTGTCTACACATAAGCAAACATTTTTATTAAAAATAATTATCATGCACTATCAAATGTTTAAACTTTTAATATCAAGTTAAGTCAAATGTGTGCATAAACCAAAATATGTAAAACAGTATTAATAATGTATGGTGACAAAATTGGCAACATAAAAATACAACATAACAAACGTGCAATACAAAAACGAAGGTCTCCTCCTAGCCTGTTTGGGTTGGTCTGTTTTAGAGGGGGTGTTGAGCACTCTTCAACTGAGAGATCAACTGGACATCTTAAACCAGCTAAGACCAGCAAATCATTTTAGGTTGATTTAACAGGTTTTTTAGCAGAATGATCTCACATAGGGTAAATCATGAATGATTTAACAACTCGAAGCAGACATAGTATTTTTTTAATTACATGGTTCGTACAGAAACTGCAAAATGAAATTCCAGGACTTTCAAGGACTTTAAGCACTACTTTTTTGGTTTTCAAGGACTAAAATTCAGAGATCACAATATCATTGTTATCTTTCAAATTCGAATAAATAAACTTCTAAAACAAAATGTTACAAATAAAGTGCTGCACATGCAAAGCATGCAATGGCAACTTTAACATTTGAAAGGACGCTTGTAAATGATAACAGCGCAACACAAAGCGCGTCAGACTTTACATGCTTTCCCAAATGCACGTGATTGAAAACCCAAACAAACAGCACATGCAATAAAAGACCGAGCAATATAATGCAAGCACCATCAAAGGTTTTACCACAAAGTCAACTTTATACTGATATCGCGAGACCGCTTTTCACCTCAATGAGTAATATCGCGAGATCTCGTGCGCTGCTAAAAGCCAGACGAAACGGCTCTGTATTTATATCAGACGCGCTGCATTGTTAACTTTGCGAGACAAATTTTAAAAATAACACTAATTTCACATATACTGCCTTTTAAATATTCAAGTGCTTTTCAAGTACCTTTTCAAAAATATGGCTGTTTTCAAGGGTTTTCCAGGACTTCAATTTCAAAACGTCCAATTCAAGTACTTCAAGCACCTTGTACGAACCCTGTAATTATATATTTATTATATCATTTCAAACTGCTAGGGTAACGGGGAAGACGCATTAATCTTCGATGTACATTATTTTAACATTGCTTTTAATTATCTATTACATATGAGCTGAACAAAGGTGCAAACACTCACTCTTCAAAGTTCAAGCTTTATTAATAAACCAACATGACGTTTCGGCCGTCCAAGGCCTTCATCAGATATCAAGAGTAACAATCTCACACAGTTATGTGCAGTCTGATAATAATCACCAACAGGTGTGCAACTCCACTAATTGTACTGATTGAGAAGTAGTTTCCTAATAGGATTGGGGAGATTGGGGTTTACCTTTCAACATGACAAAGAGCCAAAGCACACAGCAAAACTGAGCACACAGTGGTTGAAGGAGAAAAAGGTGAATGATCTTGCATGGCCTAGTCAGAGCCCAGACTTAAACCCCACTGAAAATCTGTGGAATGACTTGAAGACTGCAGTCCACAAACACTCACCATCAAATTGAACTGAAATTGAGCAGACGAAACGGCTCTGTATTTATATCAGACGCGCTGCATTGTTAATTTTGCGAGACAAATTTTAAAAATAACACTAATTTCACATATACTGCCTTTTAAATATTCAAGTACTTTTCAAGTACCTTTTCAAAAATATGGCTGTTTTCAAGGGTTTTCCAGGACTTCCATTTCAAAACGTCCAATTCAAGTACTTCAAGCACCTTGTACGAACCCTGTAATTATATATTTATTATATCATTTCAAACTGCTAGGGTAACGGGGAAGACGCATTAATCTTCGATGTACATTATTTTAACATTGCTTTTAATTATCTATTACATATGAGCTGAACAAAGGTGCAAACACTCACTCTTCAAAGTTCAAGCTTTATTAATAAACCAACATGACGTTTCGGCCGTCCAAGGCCTTCATCAGATATCAAGAGTAACAATCTCACACAGTTATGTGCAGTCTGATAATAATCACCAACAGGTGTGCAACTCCACTATTCTGTTTTATTTTTATTTTCTGGCGTGTTGGTGATATATTTTTCACTTAGGTATTATAAAGTTGCACTGAGCAAATACAGCTGGATAAAAAAACTGTGTCCGTCTTCATTTCAGGCTGCAAAGCAACAAAATGTGATTTATTTTAAAGGGGGGTGATTCTTTTCTATACCCACTCTATGGTAAAGAATGATTCTATCAGACACCACTATCATGTTTTCAAATGAACGATGAGTGAGGAACGATATTTATAAAATGCAGTGGCGCAAAAAGTAAGATATTATGCTTTGATGAAGTAAGACAATACTCCAATAATGTATTTATTTACATCCAGTCTGTGCATAATTTGATAGCTTGATGCTTTGGCTTCTTTTGGGACTATTTTCTTTGAAAGAGAAGAAATATACTTACTAACTGGCCTTAAATATTCTCGTTGAACTTTGGTATAAAATTGTGTGCTGTATACCAGCTCTGATATTCTTGCTTACGATGAAGCAGGAATAAATTAGTGATTGAATTAATTTGACATCAGAAATCTCAACATTGTTGGTCAAATTAAATCTTAGTGACAACACGTGGCACGGCTCCCTATTACCATCAAATAGACAAGATTATGCTCTAATGCTGCTTTGCATGGACCAAACCAAACCCAACGTAGTTCCAGAACTCCTTCTTCATACTTCATAATTCTTCGCTTCATGGGGCGAGAGCGCCAGTAACTCTGTCCCACCTAGACATCGGCTCCTCTCGGGAATTTGCAACAGATGTGGCTGGGGCAACAATGATTTCAAGGGGGCCAATCCTCCATCTTATAAGTGCTAAACTTAAAGTCGTTTCTTAATCTTGATTCAAGTGTTCTGTATGGAAAAAGAACGGAAAGGCCATTAGAAATGTACAATTTAACACTTCAACGCGACGTCATCAATCATTTAAATGTAATAAATTCAGATGCAAATAATTTCATTTTGATCAAAGCCCGTGCAGTTAGTGACTGAAAGACTGTCACGTGTCTCACCTAAACTGTCCTGATAATACCTCCACCACCACCATAATGCCATGGTCGTACAGTGCTGACACCAAGAGATGGCGCTGTTTCTTCAACTGAGAACTGAACGTCTGTTAACGCATTACATAATCACATTGCCTTTAGTCAGATTGCTTTCAATGTGTTTAAACTTTTATTTTTTTTAATTTCTTAAAGAATAATATTGGTACACACCAGAGTTATCATGTCCACAGCAGCACAGGAATCTCCAGACTGTTCCATAAAAATCCAATTATTGTATCTGTGGTGAGAAATACTTCAATTAGGATAATTCCTAGAAAGCGAAACATTTGTGTAATCAAATATAAATATGATCTTGGTTTGCCATTTTACATGGCTATACCATAGACTGTATAAAAAGGGCTATACCCGCTTCCAGTCGTCAAAACGTCTTTTATTGTCATATCGAGTGCTGAAAAGTTTCTTTGCCAGTGTCTAATGATGCTTTAATGCCATTGTTTATCCGTTTAAACATTTTGTATTGCAAAAAATTCGCTTGAAATGGCGATTATTATAAGTTACGATTAATAATGTCGTCCACCTTGTTATAAACACAGGAAGAAGTACAGGAAGAAGAAAACATACAGTCCGTGTGAGCAAGACATATTTTGACAATACATATATGGCTAAAACAGAACAATTCTGACCTGTATTGCTGAATTCCATATTGACTTCAATTCGTATCTGTTGTTTAAAATTCGGTGTTTAGTTTTCGTCTAAGAACGTAACACGAATGGATTCGGATTTCCCGCGGTTAGGGAACGCCCCCTCTGACGTTTCTGTGACGACACGAGGAGTCTGTACTAGATCGATACTTGACTACATCGCTCTCTACAATTGTGAAGAGCGCCTCATATAATGAAATCGTGAAACAAAATTAATTCTCGAGTAGCTTGAGCGGATTTACACTGCAAAACGAACATTTGCGCTGGCTGAATTTCCGAGATATTAACAATATACCATTGTACTTTATAGGCTATCATTATTTACCAACGTTAATTTTTCAAATGTGACGGATTAAGAGATATTATACGTGATGCACATAACAAATTTAATATTTGTATTCAGTTTAATAATCTAAACTTGGATCATAACCAATAAAATACTATAAATAACCCGAACTGCTCAACTGAAATGTGTTCATAAGGACTAAGTACATTCTTTTTTGTTATAAAGATAAGAATTGAGGAAAACGCTATAGTTTCGTAAAAGCTACTTACGTTTTAAAGTTTTCCTCTTTTACTCCACTGCAAGCCATCGCCTAACTTAAGGAGGTCCAGTATAGTGCTAAAAAAGTTAAAAACGTACGTTGCCATGTTTTTACCAACATTTTCATAATACGACTTAAAAAAAGATTTTCCTCTGCAGAAAGCTGTTGTTACATTGCCAGTTGCCGGGAGATGTTCCCGCGAAAATGACGTGCTCTTGCACTTTCTCTTTGAATCGTGGACCCACCAGCTCTAGTTGCACATGTTGCACATACTGGTCAAACGGGAAGTCCGCCTGTTTCCCGCGAACTGGTTCTGTCTTACAGTGCGGTCATTTTATCTGGTTCTACATTTTGCCCATTCATTTTAATGAACTTTTTCAACCATCGGATGCACAACAGAGCTTGCAGTATTAGTTGCTGACAATAACATTTTATTTTTGCAAGCTGAGAATATCTATGACTGTATGTATATATATATACATACAGCGTGTCTGAAGAGTTACACAAGCTATCAGTCTTACATATTTAGCATCCTGTTTCTTTAAAACGCAGACACCTCAGCTGCGCTACCATTGGACAAAGAGTGAACCGCCTGCTTATGTAAACACGTTTGATTGGCTGATTTGTCGACGCCCATGTAAATGACATATCCGCCGTCGAAGTCGCTCTCGCTCTTCTAGTGCACATACTTCGACTGTACTGCTAACTGTGACAGTGCTGGAGAAATGTCACTTCGCACAGCTGTTCGTCTTTTCGGTGCTCCCTTCAGGAGTGTTTTACAGCCCTGCGCTGCTAATGCTAGAAGACCGTACGCGGCCGTGGCTCAAGCGCTGTCGGTGCTGGAAAACGAGCTGGACACTATCCGGGCAGCGGGCACATGGAAGGGGGAGCGAGTCATTACGTCCAAGCAGGGACCTCATATCAACGTGGACGGCAGCAGAGGCGGTGAGCAGCACAGTGTGTGGAGGACAGCCTAGCCAGAGTCAGTTAAAACACTATATACAACAAAATGGTATGATTAGGTTGTACAATTCCTGGAGGCACCTAGCCTAGGGAAATAAAGTCAATAGCATGCTGCAATTTCAGTTTCAACTTTGCTGCATAAGAAACTAATTATGACAACACCTGTGCTGCGTTCAGCCCCGACAAAAACGGTGCAAAACGTTTTTTAAACGGAAACGGTGGTGCATTGAACACCCTGTTCTGATGACGCAAGAGTTGCAACTATGGCAGCTGAGAAGGACATTCTTTGTGTTCTTTTTGAAGAATTTTCGGAGCCTGATGAAATCGGTATAAATACGTGTTTAATACTGCAAAATACGCTCGATGGTACAGTCATTGCCCTTGCCGTCCAGAATAAAAGAGAACATCCTAATCAAATGAAGGGATTTGTGGAAACTGGTTCCTAATTATTGTGATCCATTTGCATTGCATTTCAGGATGAAAAGACAAACATTTCAGGTGATGAAGGATAATCCACTTCTTACCTCCAAGACTGTGTTATGATCTATATGGCCTTATTATTTTTTATTGTGAGTATTAGGCTTATCATTATTGCTGATCACTGTTGCTGTGCTATGTTATTGTAATATTTACCATTATATAATCAGAGTATAGAAAAGTTTATTAACGTGTCACTCCACAATACAATAGCAAAATATATAAATATGTACAGTATTTTTATGTTACTTAATGTAAATAAAGATGTGTAAACAATATACTTGCTCTTGTGAATTTATTTAGATGTTAATTACATTGTGCTAGCTGTCTCTTTAATACCGCGTGGTTTACATACATGTTGCTGCTGATTGGGCTGACATGTTTGACACACCCACCAAACAAGAGAAAACGTATCTCAAACCCCATTGCACACCGTTTCCAGGAAACATGTCGTTCAAACCGGAAACCGTAGCAAAACGGTGCACACCGGTTTGAGCTTGAACTTGCCCCTGCTTTCCCCCATAAAATTAAACTTTTATTTGTAGCTGCATGGGAATGTATAAAACAAAAACGTAACAAACACGTAATATAAACTGGTTAATAGGGAGGCTAAAATGTTAAATAATCAGTAATAAAATATTAATGAAAAGTAGTTTTCAGAATTTTAAAGCTTGTCACATTTACGCAAATGTCCTATTTTATTTAATAAAATATATTTACATACAATTATTTTATAAAATGTATTTATATAAGATTATATCTTAGTTTTAAAAATAAAAGTGAAGGGTTGGCTGAATTTATGCTTCATATTATTTAAAAACGTTTCTAAAGGTTTATGTTTAGATACTTGAAATGAGTAGTGCAGACAAACATATTTACTAGGTTTTTTTTATTGCTTACTGAATTTATTGTTATTTTAAGATTTAAGCTTTTCACATTTATGTAAATGCCCTATTCTATTTTATAACAAAAAATAAACTGACTGAATTTATGATTATCAAGATTTTATATTATTATTATAACTCTTCTAAAGGTTTATGTTTTGATGCTTGAAATGAGTAGTGCAGACAAAAACAATTATATTTACTAACGTTATATGTATACTAACAATATTAATATAAAATGTATTGTATATTTATTGTATAGGGCACTGCGCTTTGCCGTTTTTAAGACCTGGGCATACAGTCTATGGACCTGGGACAGTCTTGCGCACTTACTTCCTGTCACGCGCACATGCTCTCAAGTGGACAAGACCGCAAGTGTGGGTGTTTGGACAAGGCAACGGTCGAATAAGACAACGCTTGAATGCTGCTGCCTGAACAAGAGACCTCCTTACTGAAGTGAAAGTGTTGGCTGGTGTCACTATTTCACGAACGTGCCGGCGGATCTCCACCAAATTCGGGGGATCCCTTCAGCTCGAGGAGCCCTCTCGAATGCCACCCTCCGCGCGTCGGTAGCCCCCCGGGATCGCTAGATCGGTCGGCGCCGGACCGCGAATTTAACCGCGGGTAGCTCCCAAACCCCGGGGGCTATCGACGCGGGGGTGGTCTCATTCGAAAGAGGGCCTCGAGACGTACACTCGATTTGCGATTACGCAGATATGGCCATTCAAAGTTCAATGGTTTTCCATAGACTTAAGCTTTAAAGCGTTTCATCCAGGTCGCCAGTAGCAAACAATGGAGCGCGCTCTGCTGGACAAACTAAGTAATTACACCATTTCAAGCATTTTATCTGCGTTATATGCTCTGTAAAAAACATTTTCATATCGGCTGCGTATTGGCGGCATATTCGCCGATACCGATATATCGGCGACAGGCTAATATCGGCTAAACGATATATCGGTCGGGCTCTAGATCATTTATTATATCATTTTGATAATGCCTATTTTGAGTGGAAGCAGAAACACGCTGTTTTTCGGGCCTGGCTTTTTAAATGCAAATGAGCTGCTGCTCCTTGCCTCATTTTCCAGAATAGAGCTGCGCCATTACAGCTCGTACCTGCTAAAAAACATCTGTTTTAAGTTAGCTATTACAAATGTCTAAACTTCAGCAATTCAAAGCATTTAAAAAAAATTATTTCTTGGTTGATTCACTTTATTTATTTATTTATTTATTTATTTACAGTCCTCTCGTCTGAGGCTGGTGGTCACAGACGGCGTGTTCTCCATGGATGGTGATGTGGCTCCTCTGCAGGGTATTTGTGATCTAGCTGAGCAGTACAGTGCCTTGGTCTTCATTGATGAATGTCATGCCACAGGATTCATGGGTCCCCGTGGCCGGTGAGTAGACAGAAAAAACACTTTTTAGCAAAATAGAGTGCAAAAGTCAGGTTCCGTTAGTAAAAATCCCATTTATTTTCTCATTCAGGGGGTTTGATTTTTAATGATAACTTAAAAACTGTTAAAGACCGATCCAGTGTGAGCTACAAGGTTAATCGATTGTGTATGTGTGTATGTATATATATATACATATATATATATATATACAGTGGGTACGGAAAGTATTCAGACCCCCTTAAATTTTTCACTCTTTGTTATATTGCAGCCATTTGCTAAAATCATTTAAGTTAATTTTTTTTCCTCATTAATGTACACACAGCACCCCATATTGACAGAAAAACACAGAATTGTTGACATTTTTGCAGATTTATTAAAAAAAAAAAACTGAAATATCACATGGTCCTAAGTAGTCAGACCCTTTGCTGTGACACTCATATATTTAACTCACGTGCTGTCCATTTCTTCTGATCATCCTTGAGATGGTTCTACACCTTCATCTGAGTCCAGCTGTGTTTGATTATACCGATTGGACTTGATTAGGAAAGCCACACACCTATCTATATAAGACCTTACAGCTCACAGTCCATGTCAGAGCAAATGAGAATCATGAGGTCAAAGGAACTGCCTGAAGAGCTCAGAGACAGAATTGTGGCAAGACACAGATCTGGCCAAGGTTACAAAAAAATTTCTGCTGCACTTAATTATTATTATTATTATTATTATTATTTATTTTTATTTTTTTTGGAAGCCATCGGCCCACATTATTTAAACTTAATATTTAAATAATCATGTTTAACTGTGAAATTTTTGGAGAAAAACTACATTACCCGTAATTCTGCAGAGAAAGCCCCAACAATAAGAAAATCAAAACAAGCAAATTGTGCAAAGAGCTCTGTAGCGACAATTAAGCATTGCAAATGACATGATAGTGAATCTCCCTTCACACTTTATTTAAATATTTGAACATGTATGAATATTTTGCAATAAACAAAAAATGCATTGTTTCTATATGTGTAATTAACAGCTTTAAATCAACATTTATGAATCGTTTTTATTTCAGTTGTCGTTTGCAATGCATTATGAGATTGTAGTTCTGTCATTTAAAGTCGTTAAATACACTTTGCTTTATTTTTGGTTAAACTCAAGCTTTTTGATGTTGTGATTCACCTTGTAGCTGGTTGGTTTGATTCATGGCTTTATCGGTCCTTAATTAATACCTTTTTTTTTTAAGATTTATTTTTGGGCGTTTTTTTGCCTTTATAATGATAGGACAGTTAGTTCACAGGAAGCGAAGTGGGAGAGAGAGAGAGAAGGGGGACGGGATCGGGAAAGGTCCACGAGCCGGGACTCGAACCAAGGACCCCCTAATGAGAAAATCGCTTCAGAGAGATCCACATCTTAGCTAAAATATAAAGAGAGTTTTATATTTTCATGTATAAAGACTTATTTAAACTGTGTAAGAAAGTATTATGTCATATTATATTACATTGCACGTAGATGTTCATGCATTTATTTCCCGCAGAGGAACCGATGAGCTGCTGGGAGTGATGGACAGGGTGCACATTGTGAATTCCACTTTGGGAAAAGCACTGGGAGGAGCTGCTGGTGCGTATAGATATCAGACATCATCTGAAGCACAGTTTTACATAGTCAAGCTGCTATGTCAGGCAAAATAACAAATAAAATCGCAAAGTTCCTTTGCTAATAAGACTGGAGCAATTTTAGCCCTTTCAAATGTATATTTTTCTAATTCTTTGTCAGGTGGTTACACTGTCGGACCCAAGGCTTTGATTGAGCTTCTGAGACAGCGGTCTCGTCCGTACCTCTTCTCAAACTCCCTCCCTCCTCCTGTGGTGGGCTGTGCCACCCGTGCTGTGGAACTGCTGCTGGCATCCAATGAAATCGCTCAGTCCATGGCAGCTAAAACCATGAGGTGAGATCGGAGGGGGGAGTGGGCGCTCTGTGATATTTATAGATTCAGTTACACCCTTTAGCTTGTGTTACTGCTCTCTTTTTGTGGACCGAAGATAAGCAGCAGAGTTAAAACGAACAGAGTCTGCTTTTCAAAGCAGCAGTCTATCTGGGATGACATTGCAGTCGAAACAAAAAGAGCTGACTTTTGCTGGTTCAGTATGAAAGTAGGAATGCTTTTAAGAATAAAGGATTTTTGGAGTTCATTGAGCTAATGAGAACAATGGTCTATTGTGCGCCTTTTCTTCTTTCCCAAAGGTTCAGAAACAACATGACACAGGCAGGGTTCACCATTTCTGGCACAGCTCATCCCATCTGTCCTGTGATGCTAGGAGACGCTCGCCTGGCTTCACTTATGGCTGATGATATGCTAAAACTGGGTTAGAATTCAGACTATGTATAATAGTCCATCTAAACGTTTTGCTACAAAATAAATGATGCAAGCCCAGCAGCCTGTTTAAAACAATGTTTTTCTCTCTGTCATCAGGAGTGTATGTGATTGGTTTCTCCTACCCAGTCGTTCCCAAAGGAAAAGCCCGCATTCGAGTCCAGATCTCTGCAGCTCACACTGATGAGGACATTGATCGTACTGTAGATGCCTTCATACAGACCGGCAGGAAGCATGGTGTCATTTCCTAATGTCCGAAACACAACTGACAAAGTTGTGGACTGTTAGAGTGAGGTTTAAGTTACATATCATAGCAAAAATGCTTCTGAGATCAGTGAAGGTCAAAGGATATTTGTATATTTTATAAATGACTTTCTTTAAGATTAATAGTTGCTTCTTTTAGGGCAGTCTTCTACACCAGCTATATACCAAATGTGTCTTGACATTTTTCAGTTAAGACTTGTCTCATCAGCATTATTTGCAAGTTTATACAGATCATGCTGATGCTGCAACTGTCCATAGATGGGTAAAAATAAAAAGGTTATGCCATTTAATGTCTTCTCTGATTATTTACATGAAGGTAGTTGACTACTTAAATTCACTACTTTCAAAACAAATACAAGACCTGAGATATACTGTCACTTACACAGCTGTATAAAATCAGACCCAAATCTTAATATTGAATAAACGAAAAGCCCATTTGTACAGTGCAATGTCCATGCAACAATTTCTCAAACAATATGCCAACAGTGGGGCATGTTGTCACAATGGAAACCTGTCATTATGACACAGCCTATTATAGTAATGTACATGAATATTACTATTATTTACATGAATAGTAAAGCAATTAAAAAACACTAAACTATTTCTTGTAATCATTAAAATGTAAAAGGTAATATACATGTCAAACCATTGTTTTGGCCCATTAATATAACATTTAAAACCTGACATTTATATGTAAAACTTTTGTCCTGACAACACAGTTCGAGTTTTAAGCTAAAATCTATTTTTTATTTCATATCTAACTTTTGTATTCTACATGTCAGCTTGGTTTTGAGTTCACTTGTTTACCAAACTGCTGTAACAATTATATGAGAACATTGGAAAATTGTGAAATTTATTCTCTACACTAAAACTCGCTCTAGACATTTGTGTAATTGGACTTTTCTCTTAAAACCTTACAGTTTGATTACTATTTTCTATTTTATTTTCGTATAAATAAGGTTTTGTTGATAGAACTGTAAGCCTTAAGATCTCCTTTCAACAATGCTGAAATTCCGCGCCAATCAGAACAGCCAGTTCCGGTCCCTGCACTCTGATTTGTATTTTTCCCGCCAGTACTCCACTTTGGTTCCACCTTTTTCGTGACGTATCTCGTCATGACGCCTTGTGGACCAATAAGCGGGACGGAAAAGTCAGTGAGGGTGGGGTCTGAATTCAGCGCGAGGCTGGACTAGAGGTTTTGCCGCGAAAGCCAGTGCGCGTGTTGCAGCGGGGAGCTCACTTGCCTCTGACCTACAGAACGTTATAGCAGTATTAAAATTGAGCATTGACAGCACTTATTTAAGTGATACCTTATTGACCGTTTATTGCAAGGAATCTGAATATTAACAGCATGTCGGGATTTGATGATCCAGGAGTTTATTATAGTGACAGTTTTGGAGGAGGTGAAGGCATCGGTGATGAGGGGGTCGTGAAACGCAGCCAGATCAAAAAAAAGTTTCGAGAGTTTTTGAGACAATTCAGAGTCGGCACCGATCGCACTGGATTCACCTACAAATACAGGTACTGTGATATCAGATGTATTTTCATGCTTTCTGGTGGTTCTTTTTGCACAGTGACAGAATACGTTTTGCACAACGTGTACCTATAGTTGGTCTATTAATCGTTGGCTATCATTTAGTTATGTCATTATTATATCCGATCAAGATTGTTTTTCATTTAGCCCGTGTTAAATTTGTTGCAGATGCGCCTTTAACTTATGTCCGGTTCGTGAACGCATTGTTCTTTTGAGTGATTCAGTTGAATCGATTCATTACATGTTCGGTTTTTATCACGTATTTGCTGGGGTACATCATATTAAATATGTTATGTGCAAATATTAAACTACAAAAAAAAAAAAAATCTGAAAGCAAATGACTGATGGCACTAGCGAAGCGGGGAATCGTTTTTGAGTCGGTTCAATGCGAATCTGTTCGAAAGAACCGATTCATTTTTAAACGAATGATTTCCCAACTCCCATTTTCACTAATACAATGAACAATGTACCTTATTAAACAGAGTTCGACATCTTCATCTGTTTATATTGTTTTAGTACTTTAGGACACTGTTAATTGTGTTTTTCGTTTTCAGAGATGAACTCAAGAGGCACTATACTTTGGGAGAGTACTGGATTGAGGTGGAGATGGAGGATTTGGCCAGTTTTGATGAAGATCTGTCAGACTGTCTGTACAAACTGCCTACTGAGAACTTGCCTTTGGTAAGGACAGACTTACAAAAATAACTTTTCATATAAATATTGGAAGTCTTACTGAAGTTGAGTTGGATTTGTTTACGGCATACATAAGTAATTACTTATGGTAATTATGTAATTATCTTTTGTTATATTTATTTTAAACTAAGAAATATAACGTTTTTACACAGTTAATGTAATACTCTATTTTCAGATTATTACAGACTAATTTATTCTAATTTATCATCAAGTTTTTGACTTTCCAAGATGCTGTATTTATGAAATGCTAAGTGCCTTTTGAACATGAACTGTTTATTAGATTTGACATTGATTGATTGACAGTTGGAGGAGGCGGCGCAGGAAGTGGCTGATGAGGTCACGCGTCCGCGGCCATTAGGAGAAGAGACTGTACAGGACATACAGGTCATGCTGAAGAGCGACGCCCACCCGGCCTCCATCCGTAACCTGAAAGTGAGGAAATAAACTGTTAACAAGACCATTCAAAATAAAAACAGATGCATAGCGACATATTTGCTTACTCTACTGCTAACTTTAAGTGTTTTTGTGCCTTAGAGCGCCACGTTCATACTTCTACAACCCTCTACTCGCCAGACTAAAATACTATACTAGACATATATATACATATATATATATATATATGTTATGCCATTTTACAAACATATTTAATGTTTGTAAAATGGTACAGCATTAAGTTTTTAAGTGTTTTTTTTTTTTTCTGCCTCTCTCATATTTTTGCAGTCGGAGCAGGTGTCTCGTCTTGTCAAGATTCCCGGTATAATCATATCCTCTACGGCTGTGAGGGCCAAAGCCACCAAAGTGTGTCTTCAGTGCCGTGGATGCAGATCGGTTATCAGTAACATTCCTCTGCCACCGGGACTGCAGGGTTACGCTCTGCCCCGCAAATGCAACACGTTAGTATTTTGCAAAATACTCAGTTTAGTTTTAACCGGCTTCATTCCTTTTAGAAATAGTGTAGCACTAACTCTGTATATGCTGGTATGACAGTGAACTTGAATACAAGCACATCCGTCTTGATACAGAGAATAAGCAAGTGTTTATACCAATATCATGTTTGTTTTTGTCCCGCAGTGAGCAGGCGGGCCGTGTCAAGTGCCCTGTGGATCCGTATTTCATTATTCCGGATAGATGCATGTGTGTGGATTTCCAAACTCTGCGTCTGCAGGAAGCTCCGGATGCCGTTCCACACGGAGAGATGCCTCGACACATGCAGCTCTACTGTGACAGGTACAAGTTGTCACATGATGCAATGAACTGATACACATTAACTTTTTTTTTTTTTTTTGGTCTGTGAAC
>NW_015627535.1:322565-323630 GCF_001515625.1 Sinocyclocheilus rhinocerous
TTTTTTTTTTTTTTTGGTCTGTAAACTGTTAATGTGACTCCTTGAGTGCATGCATTCACTGCAATATGAATAGAATTCATTAGGAAGCCGTTCGAATGTCAACTAAAAATATTTCTAGGCAAAGCTGGAGCAGAACCATTGAGCATCTCTGAGCCACAGACAGCTGTGTTTTGTTATTGAATGAGTCTGTGTCTGAACTAATTTGAGAGTGATTCAATGGCTTAATAAAGACAGTTGGTGAATTGGAAACTGCATGCTACTCTTACTACTTTTACTGTGACTTTTTATGGCAGAAATAGTAGCATGTTAGTATGCGGTTCCAAATTCAACAAGTTACATGCTTAGTTTCTGAATGCATCAGCTGTTTTGAATGAATGGTTTGAATTAAGGGATGGTTCATCAAAATGTCCAAACTAGTATGTCTGTTAGGGCTGCACAATTAATCAAATGTGATTGTCATGCGCATTTTGATAGTAATGCCGGTTCTGTAATCAGCAGGAAATCATCATCACGTGCTTTCAGATGGAGCAGAATTCACTACACATAGCCGTAGTTCACAGACAAGTTACGCAGATAAATCGCTTGCGCGATTATGAAATCAATATATGAAGATATACCAGTGTTGAAGTCTCTGCATTGATGGGGAAGGCCATCCAACACGTTCATACAGTTCACAATGGTGAGTGAGGACTTTAAAACCAGTGATGAACCTCAGAGCTCCATGGTATACAGTGTCCAGTGCATGTAAACTTTGAGACGAAGCAAGCTATGTTTGCATAGCTTCTCAGTGGACTACGGCTCTGTGAAGTAAATGCTGCTCCATCTGAAAGCATGTGAAAATACCACATTTAATAACATATTTTTACAAAAATACAGTAACATAAAACAACTGAAATAACGAATCCTTTAAAATAAACCACAATCAATAACACATCAGGCAGAACATCTACAGCCAGATGTGACTGCCTCCAAGTCAGTTAACATCCTCTTAAAAGCGACCAATGAGACCAGCGTATTAATTTTCATAGATTTCTGTAATTTGTTCCATGAAGAGGGAGCAGCATA
>NW_015627535.1:325999-337754 GCF_001515625.1 Sinocyclocheilus rhinocerous
GGGTAAGCAGATAAACATCAAATTTTCATTTTTGGGTGAACTATCCCTTTAAGCAGTGATAAAGGCATTGCATTATAAATATACTTTATTTTAATGAAAATTATAATAATAAGAACTCAGATAAACCGTATATTGCCGTAGTTGTGTGTTTTTTAGTCACGTTGAATCAATGAAAGCAGTTGAATCTTCTGTTTATTCAGCTGCAGCGATAGGCATTTTCTGGGTTTCTTCTGCGAGGCGTATTTGGAGTTTCAGCGCGAGAGCGCCCTCTGGCCTTTGGATGGAGATTTACTGCTGATCACAGAACCGTGCTTCACTGAAAGATAGCATGACAATCGCAGCTTCTGTCGAATCGCGATCTCGATTCCATTTCTGTTTATCGTGCAGCCCAAATGTCTGTCTTCTGTGGAATGCAAAGCAAGTGATATTGAAGAATGTTAGTAACCAGACTTTTTAAGTTCCTATTGACTTCCATTGTATGTCAAACAATCCAGTGGAAGTCAATGGGAACCGAAACTGTTGTGTTCTGCAGAAAGAAAAATGCATACAGGTTTGGAACGACATGAGGGTAAGCGAGTAAATGATGTTTCATTTTTAGGTAAATATATTTTTTGAAGAGCTTCGTGAACTTCAAAGATACATTTTTATTCTAAGACGGGGATTTTTCCTGCCACTTAGTGGAGGTTTTAGTTTCATATTTAAAGTGTAATTTAATTTTTCAATTTTACATTTCAATACTCATTTTTATTTTTAGAACATTAATTTATTAATGCAGCTGTAATTTAGTAAATGCATTCATGCCAGCTCTGAACTGCATTAAACCGTAAATGCCACTTCAGATACTGTTCCATCTATGCAGTGCAAAGATTACTTTTGTTGATACTGATTTCATTTGATTGGTAGCAGCCTATAATGTCTTATTATTCTAATTTAATTTAATGACTAAATTAGATTTTTTTTTTTTTGGTAGTATTTTTTTTTTTTTATATATTGAATCGAAATTTTATTCTAAACTAAGAATCAGTTTCAAATCGAACAGTGACCTCAATAATCAAATCAAATCGTGATATTTCAAGCCCCTAATTTTTACCACTTTTCCATTCCCAGGTACTTATGTGACCGTGTAGTACCAGGCAACAGAGTAACCATCATGGGCATCTACTCCATCAAGAAGGTGGCGCAGACCAAGGCCAAAGGTCGCGATAAGGGAGCAGGTGTGGGCATCCGATCAGCATACCTGCGCGTTGTCGGCATTGAAGTGGATACTGAAGGAGCAGGTGAGCATGTGGGGAAACTTCTGTTTTTTGGTTGAAAACAGTATCTCTCTTTAGCCATTCTCATGTCCTTCTCACCGGCTTTCAGGCCGTGGAGCCTCTGGTTCAGTTTCTCCTCAGGAGGAAGAGGAGTTGAGGGCTCTGGCTTCCTCTCCCTCCGTCTATGACTCGCTCGCTCGCTCTCTGGCCCCGTCCATCTACGGTAGCGACGACCTGAAGAAAGCCATAGTGTGCCTTCTGTTTGGGGGCTCCAGGAAGAGGTGAGAAAACATAGAAACTGCCTCCTCTTTCCAGCTTGTGTGTTTTTGCCATCTTTCTAATCTGCGTGAAACCTTTTGTTAGGTTGCCTGATGGTTTGACACGCAGAGGGGATATTAACTTGTTGATGCTGGGAGATCCAGGCACAGCCAAGTCTCAGTTGCTGAAGTTTGTGGAGAGATGTTCTCCGATTGGGGTAAGACTGAGACAAAGCTGCACCATCATATACTCACCGTCATGTCATTCGTATGAATTTCTTCGTACGTGCAACACAAAAAGAGATGTTTTGACAAATGTTCTTGCTGCTCTTTGCAATACTATGAAAGTTTAGTGAACAAAAATGATTTGTAATAACTTATGTTTTGTAATTTAACACTTATGTAGTGTGTGTGTGTATGTGTATATATATATATGTATTATACACACACAATATTACACGTCCTATGAAATATTTATGTAATTTATGATATTTAATGATGACATGCATTACATTTTATAAAATATATTACAAAAAAGTACATGCCGTTAAATCTAAACACACATGTGACCTTGTTCCACAAAACCAGTCATAAGTAGCATGGGTATATTTGTAGCAATAAACAAAAATACATTGTGTGGGTCAAAATGATCGATTTTTCTTTTATGCCAAAAATCATTAGGATATTAAGTAAAGATCATGTTCCATGAAGATATTTTGCAAATTTCCTACCTTAAATATCAACTTCATTTTTGATTAGTAATATGCATGGCTAAGGACTTAATTTGGACAACTTTAAAGGCGATTTTCTCAATATTTATTTATTTTTTTGCACCCTCAGATTCCAGATTTTAAAATAGTTGGATCTCGGCCAAATAGTGTATGTGTTCCTAACAACACATACAGCAATGGAATGCTTATTTATTCAGCTTTCAAATGACGTACAAATCTCAATTTTTGTGGTCCATGGTCACATATGTATGTACAGTATGTCTATATATTTAAGGCAAAGTTACATTCACATATACATATGTGGCATGCATTATATTTTATAATATTTTATATTGTAATGCATGTCATATTGTTACATGCCATAAGTCGTATTATAAATATTTAATGTTGGACATGCAGTGTATTTTATGTATTTTATATATTTATATAATAATATAGTATTAATTATGTGTGTCTCTGTATGTATATTTAAATATGTAATTTGACTTTCAGTATGTGTTGGAACATAATTTTATATATTTTTTTGTAATTATATAATGATAAATTGTGTATGTGAGTGTGTGAAAATAATTCTGATTCCTAGAATCTGCATTAAAGTGAATGTGGTTCGTCTGTGTTAGGTCTACACGTCTGGTAAGGGCAGCAGTGCAGCTGGTTTGACCGCCTCAGTGCTGCGAGACCCCAACACTCGTGGTTTCGTCATGGAGGGTGGTGCCATGGTGCTGGCTGATGGAGGAGTGGTCTGCATTGATGAGTTTGACAAGGTTGGACTTCTAAGCAATCTGGATTTCCAGAACATACATGTTGTGTTCATGCAGTCTTATGAAATGCTTTGAGCTTTATGCTAAACTATTGCGTTCTTCTTTTTTAAAAGATGAGAGAGGATGACAGAGTCGCCATCCATGAGGCCATGGAGCAGCAGACCATTTCTATCGCAAAGGTACCAGGCATTTTTACTTAATTGCATTGACCAATAGAAATCCACTATTTCTTCAGCTTACGGTCTCGACTGATCCATTTCTTTGATTAACTCTTGTTTTTGTTTTTTTTTACCTCAAGGCTGGCATTACCACCACTCTGAACTCCCGCTGCTCTGTATTGGCCGCTGCCAACTCTGTGTTCGGCCGCTGGGATGATACAAAAGGAGAGGACAACATTGACTTCATGCCCACTATTCTGTCTCGATTTGACATGATCTTCATCATCAAAGACCATCATGACCAACAGCGAGACATGGTGGGCGAACAAAACAACCACTGCTTATGGATCTCATTGAAGAGTTTGATTTTATATGAACTAATGCACAAGCCCGTGTGTTTTTCTTAAGACTTTGGCGCGGCACGTGATGAATGTTCACATGAGCGCTCAGACGCAGACGGAGGGTGTCGAGGGAGAGATTCCTCTGGCCACGCTGAAGAAATACGTCGCCTACTGCAGAGCGTAAGTCATTAAACACAGTGTGAAATATCGTTCATCCATGTTTGTCTATCAAAATGAAAATGCGTTAACTCACAAACAGGAAATGTGGACCCCGTCTGTCTGCGGCGGCCGCAGAGAAACTGAAGAACAGATACGTGGTGATGAGGAGCGGAGCGAAGGAACACGAGAGAGAGACTGACAGACGTGTGTCCATCCCCATCACTGTCAGGTAACCACTCTTTACTCATTTTGTTCCTAGATGTATATTTTTACATCCCGCATGTAGTTACGGAATTATTTACAGTATATACTTGTTGATATTTAATGGTTGGTGATCTGTCGTCCTGCAGGCAGCTTGAGGCCGTGGTGCGCATTGCAGAGTCTCTCGCTAAGATGAAGCTGCAGCCCATCGCTGGAGAGGAAGAGGTGGACGAGGCTCTGAGACTCTTCCAGGTGTCCACGCTGGACGCGGCTCTGTCCGGCAGTCTCTCCGGTGAGTGTGTTGGTCTTTCAGGCCGGGAATAAACTGCAGTATTACGTATCACAGTAGATTTCTTATGGGGGACTAGGATTGCCACATTTAAGAATAAAATGATTTTAGTCAGTTTAATTGTTTACTAAATACAATTTTTTTTTTTAATTGGCAGCAAATTTAATTTAAAAGTGGAATTTGTACCAACGATGTTCAGTCCATCATAGAAAACCAGCCCTGCACTGTCTAGCCTCTATAAATGTATCTGGAGAGTCTGATGTAGCAGTGCTGTCTGATTGTAGGTGTTGAAGGATTTACCACTCAGGAGGATCAGGAGCTGATCTCTCGCATAGAAAAACAGCTGAAGAGACGCTTCGCCATCGGCTCCCAGGTGTCTGAACACAGCATCATACAGGATTTCACCAAACAGGTGAGTTAAAGCTGGACCAGGAGCTGCTCACAACCTGGCAAACTTCTCAAATCACTATTTTAGTTCATACGTCGTGTATATAAAATGTCTTTTCTCCTCTCCTCTGAACAGAAATATCCAGAACACGCCATTCACAAAGTCCTTCATCTGATGATGAGGAGAGGTGAAGTGCAGCACCGCATGCAGAGGAAGGTTCTCTACAGGGTCAAGTAGACAGATGCTGTGTGTTTGTCTCACATTATTCGGTCAGCAGAACCTGAGGTCTGATGGGCATCTAAAGGCAGATGTGCAGAAATAAGCCACCGCAAAAATGATATACAATTCCGATTTATTGTACATAGTTGTTTGGATACTATATAACTGGAGAAATGTCCCGTTTATCATTCCTACTTTTTGCTGAGAAATGTTTCTCGGCTTGCTCAGTCAAAGCTTGGTATGATTCAAGTATGTTAGCATAGTGATGATATGCTTTACTGTCTTTATGTGGTTTCTTAGTGGAAAAGGTTTCATTAAAAATCTAATTTGATTGTCAGTTCTGTGTCGAACTAAAGATATGGTCGTGTTTTGTATGGAAACACAAAGCATTTAAGAAATTAATATTTTTGTCTCTTTTAGCAAAAAAAGACAAATCAGCGTTGAATTTAAAAATGGCTTTATTGCATTTCACAGAAATACATAGAAAGCAATTACAAATGTAGATAAGCGTTTTAAAAATGTGCAAGTTTTAAGGAAAAACAGTTTTTTCTAAAACTGTTTGAAAATTCAATTATTTAAATGAATTGAAGATGTAATTGATTTATTACTGGGTGCATGTTTTATAATATCCATGATTAGTGTGTGTGTTAAAGATCGGCCTGTAGATTTTATCTCGTCATAATATTAAGATGTTACAAAATTTTAAGGATTAAAAGTTATACGCATCAAAATGCATAAACTCCCATTCCAACCGTTGCCAAAGTGATTACCACACCCAATGCGAACTGAAGCGCTGGAGAGCTGGAGAAGGTTTTTGACTGAGTTTTGGATGTGACGTCATTTCCTTTTCCACCTAAACAAAAAGCAAAATGGTATCATTATCTCATATAGTTACTGTTTCAAAGCATTTAATGACTTGTATTTTGTGAAACTCACTTGAAGCTTCCTCTGTGATGCTCAGCATTTTCTGAAGATCATCAAAAACCTGTTGAAAATGGCACATACATTGCATTAACCTTTGAAGTTTGGGCTTGGCAAGATTTAAAATGTTTTTGACCAGTCAAGTTCGACCAAGGCTACATTTATTTGAGCAAAAAATACAGTAAAAACAGTAAAATTGTGAAACATTACAATTTAAAATGTTTTCTATTTGAATATAACTCCCATTCCAACCGTTGCCAAAGTGATTCCCACACCCAATGCGAACTGAAGCGCTGGAGAGCTGGAGAAGGTTTTGGATGTGACGTCATTTCCTTTTCCACCTAAACAAAAAGCAAAATGGTATCATTATCTCATATAGTTACTGTTTCAAAGCATTTAATGACTTGTATTTTGTGAAACTCACTTGAAGCTTCCTCTGTGATGCTCAGCATTTTCTGAAGATCATCAAAAACCTGTTGAAAATGGCACATACATTGCATTAACCTTTGAAGTTTGGGCTTGGCAAGATTTAAAATGTTTTTGACCAGTCAAGTTCGACCAAGGCTACATTTATTTGAGCAAAAAATACAGTAAAAACAGTAAAATTGTGAAACATTACAATTTAAAATGTTTTCTATTTGAATATATTGTAAAACATAATTTATTCCTGTGAAGCAAAGCTGAAATTTCAGCATCATCCATCACTCCAGTCTTCAGTGTCACATGATCCTTCAGAAATCAGTCTAATATGCTGATTTGATGCTTAACATTTATTATTATCAATGTTGACAACAGTTGTGCTGTTTAATATTTTTGTGGAAACTGATACATTAGTTTCTTTGATGAACAGAAAGTTCAAAGAACAGCATTTATTTGAAATAGAAATCTAACACAAATAACTTTACTGTCACATTTGATCAAACGGATACATCTTTGCTAAATAAAAGGATCAATTTTATACATACAAGTGTAAGATGTTAATGCTCACCTCAATGTTGAACTCAAAAGCTCTGGTGGCCTCGTCCAGCACTTCCCGTCTCTGCTGCTCTGTTAACTCAATGCTGTTCATTCTGCTCCTGTACAGCTGCTTGAATCTGTTGGCGCTCGTCACTCCAGGAAACGAGAAGAAGAAAACTCCCTTGTTCCCACTCAGTCCCAAGGACTTCTGGGTGATTTTGCCCAGCACCTGTCCTCCTGACAAATCACCAAGATAGCGCGTATATGCATGTGCCACTAGAAGATCGGGGCTGTTCTTGCCAATCTAAAGGGGAACCGAGAGCACAGAGTTAGAATGAGAATCACTGGAACGTAAATGCAGTTTCATTTCCTTAAAGAAATCATTCCCAGACTAGCCTCTCTCAGTCTCTGGGTGTATCTGTGAGTGGCGGCAGGCACTGTTATCCTCTTCCTCCAGTGGGGTCCGAAGAAGTGCTCCAGGTCCAGCTCCAGAGTCTCCAGTCTGGCCAGCTCCTGAGGGAAGTAGATGGGCTGAACTGCGGGATGATCGGCGTTCCTGTCCAGCTCTGCCTCGAGGGCTCGGTAGATCTCATACAGAGAACACAGCAGGAGCTGGAAACATACATTTACATATGTTTAACACAGTTAAAGTTAGCTTTTAGTCTTTAAAAGATTACTGTGGCTGTACTTCTGATGTATTAAGGGTTAGTTCACCCCTCTTCCAAAAAAAATAAAAAAAATTCATAATTTACTCAGCCTTAAGTTGTTCCAAATCTGTATGAGTTTCTTCTGTTGAACACAAAAGAAGATATTTTGAAGAATGTTGGTAACCAAACAGTTGCTGGTAGCCATTAACTTCCATAGTATATATTAAAAAAATACAATAAAAGTCAATGGCTATCCGAAACTGTTTGGTTACCAAAATTATTCAAAATGTATTTTGTGTTCAACAGAAGAAACTCAAATAATAATAATAATATTCAGCAATGGTGCAAAATATGTTTTCCCCTCAATAAGTTTAAGTAAAATATTTTTATCCAGTAAATTGAATAATCAAAGAAATAATCAGTTATCAGCCCTAAGATGGTATTACTATGGTACTTCGATATATACCATAACACTGAATGATTACTATATTTGTTACTATATTACCATGGTACTTTTGTAGGACTCTAAGGTATTGGCATACAATGTTTTACCATGGTATATTTAAATTTTACATTTTAAATGAATTTAAAACCATAGTACTGCCATGTTGCATGTACTTTCATGATCATTTTTGGAACCTTTTGTTTGTTCATATTTAAAGGGGTCATATGATGCTGCTAAAAAGAACATTATTTTGTGTATTTGGTGTAATGAAATGTGTTTATGCGGTTTAAAGTTAAAAAAACACATTATTTTCCACATACTGTACATTATTGTTTCTCCTCTATGCCCAGAATGTTCTGAAACATTCCCGTTATTGCTTCATATATAATAGTCCCCCCCCAAAGTTGATTGATTTTTCTGTAGTTTTACCTTGTACTGTGTTTGCGTGATCTGTCCTTTCTGGTAGTTCAGCATCAGTTGTGTGTTCTCAGCTCGAACGTGACTGTCTTTGGTGGCTGCTTTTATCTGCTCAGACAGATCACTGTGGAGAAAACATGCCACAATCCCTCACAAGTAGTTCACTAAATAGATAAGCTTCTTAAAACTTAAGCTTTTATGAATCACTGACTCACTGTCTGAGCCTATAATCTAGCACTGCAACATCCATACATCTGCCATTGCTACACATGAGTGCTTCGTATTTCTGATATGATTTACTTCAGGCTTGAAATGCATTCGTAATCACTATGAAATGAATGACAATACAAAGCATTTTACCTGCCAGTGGCTTCTCTTGGTTTGCTTTTCATGGACTCCATCCCTAAAACAACAGACATTTGTTATCAAATCACCTTTGTACCCTGTAACAGATTAATAAATGAAGTTTTGTCATGTTCCTACTTGTGCTGCAGATGTCCTGCTGTGTGTCTGGCTGTAGATCGGTCGTCCTGTCTTGTGTTCCCAGCGCTCACTGTGGCTTTGACTTCCCTGACCGCCTCACTTCATTTTTATACGTTCTCCTTCCCATCTGAGTCACTGGATTCCAGAAGGGAAGTGAAAATGTTGAGGTAGTACCACATGCTTATACTAACCATGACTGGACGTTTTCTCGACTCCGAAATCTCAGCAGTTTCTCAAGACAGAGCAATGCGAGTCACATGAGGTTAAACAAACCCACAGTGTGACCAGGCAGCATAAGTTGTTTGAATCCGTTTGTTTATAGGGTTAAAGTGTTTATAAGTGTATTTTTAAATGTATTAAGTCTTATAAAGATAAAAATGTTTCTGTTTATTATTATTATTATGCATAAAACATTAAACATACATAAAAGGCAGAACATATAGAACCTCTACAGGATAAACAAAGTAAAAAAATATCACACCTTTCAATGTTTCACCTACAAAATAAATGAATAAAATAAGATAATAATAATAATAAACACACACAGAGGAAAACCTTATGCATCTGTGGTATTACCAAAACAATCATCATGATATTTAAGAAATATATATATATATATATATATATTACTTGTTTTTAGTCAACCTAAAATTTAAGGAATGCTTCGATTTCAATTAATTTCTGTGAGAAAGAAGGCTGCGAATTAGAGAATTTTTGCTTTTGAATCAAGAATCAAGGTGCTTACCTATATAAAGATATAAAAGGATATATTTTATGAATTCGGATCTAGAAATAAACTTATTTTATTTTATTGGGAATGCAGTAGCCTACTTGTGAGGTAACAACTTTGCTTCTTTCCAGTCTAATAATTCAACAAGAGATGCCCAGAAAAATGTAAAAATGTTCCTGTGTTGTGAGAGTCTAAATATGAGCTATGATTTCATGACTGTGCCGTTTCACTATTGGTGTTTCTAAACATGACACAGCAGACTGTGAAGCATTACCAAAGCCACTGGAAGGCAAGCCTGCAACCTTTAGCCAAAAACAACGTAATGGCAAACGCTTCCGTTTTGACGGTTATGCAGGGAAGGAGACCTGAGGCCGTTTTGTTTGAATGGATGTCAATGGATTAGAGGCTTCACTACGCAGAATAAACAGCTTTTTTGAGGAAACAGCTTGTCATTTAATGAATCGACAGCCTATCGGCTAATCTTTAACATGTTTTACACTAAGTACTAGTTTTGGATTGAACTATTTTTAGAGTTTACACCGAAAAAAATGTCGTTTTATAAGAGAAGTCACTGACTTTTTGCGACAGGTGCGAAACAGCTTACGGCACTTCTCATTCATTCCTATGGTATCCGTAAACGGCGATTGAGTGTCGCACAACTCTGACTGAAATTCAATGACGTCCAGGCTATAATGTGATTGGTTATCAAGGCACACGTGACGCGTGAAGTTCTCACTACCTTAAAACCTCAAAACCATGACAATGCACACCGTTATTTACTGAGAAAAGACTACAATGACTACAAAGTCATTTATTTTTTCATTCAATTAAAAATTCATATTTTTTGCAAAAAAAAATGTAATTGATTAAATAAAGAATATTTAAATAAAAAATAATACTTTATATAAAAAGAAAATTAACATTTTATTTAAATTAATTTTATTTATTTTTTAAATTATTTTCTTTAATTAGTCTACAAACAATGTCCAGGAGGGAAATCTACATGCATCACAGAAGAACACACACACACACACACAACATATATATGTTGAAAAATATTTGAGAAGTAGAAAAAAATAAATGATAAGGGCATGATCAAATTATTTTAATATAACTTAAAAAAAATAAAAAAATAAATGAAAGTAACTTTTTTATTTTCAGTGTTTATAGAAAATAAAAACAAATTCCCTGATGCCATAAGAACAAAGGAACAGCATTTAAGTGGGCGTGAACCATAGGCGTGAACTGTTTGATTTAACCACGCCCATTTACGCTCTCACTGGTTCGTGACGTCAAAAGGACGCTCTGTGTCTCCTGCCTGTGGAAGATGTTAAGAAAACCGTCTAATCGCAAAGATGTAGTTTACAAAATGCCTGCTGTTTATTTCCCTATTTTCTGTTGCTGAAGGTTCGCAGCAGCAGCTGTAGTTGACGGTATGTTGATTTAATGCCAATGCATTTACAGTATACAGTGTTTTTCGCTGTCTTACATGAGTTGGATGTTGCCGCCTCCTCAGTATTGGAACGAGGAGCCATAATTGACTGTATCAGTAAATAAGTAAATGTATTATATATTGTTTATTTTGTAGTTTTTATTTTTATTCTCAATTACTGTGTTTGCCTTTAGGCTTAGTTGTGTAAAGAATATATTGTATATTCTTTATTATATAAAGTAAAATAGTTATATAGTTTAAAAGCTTACTCCTGCATGTAACCATCTGCAATTAGTTTTAGTTTCTATAAAATAGAAGCGAGCGCGTGATTATTTCTCTTTAATGATCTTAAGGTAAAGCTTCTGGCTTTAATCTGTTTTTATTTCCATCCCCAGGCCTCATGAGTGTGATTCAGCCTCTCTCCAGGCTCCTGTATGTCCTGTCCCTGGTCCTGTCCGGTTCTGGTTCTGGTCTTCATGGCCGTAATAACAGCGTGAGCCATGAGTACTGTGTGCTGGGAGCTGGACCTGCAGGGCTCCAGATGGGCTACTTTCTGTCCAGGAGCCAGAGAGATTACATCATTCTAGAGCGAAACACAGGACCAGGCAGCTTCTTCCACATGTACGTGACATCTGTATGAAAAAACACATTTTCTCAAACCGAGCTGGAATGATTTTACAAAAAATTTAAAGGGGTCATATGATGCGATTTCAATTTTTCCTTTCTCTTTGGAGTGTTACAAGCTCTTGGTGCATAAAGAAGATCTGTAAAGTTGCAAAGATTAAAGTCTCAAATCCAAAGAGATATTCTTTATAAAAGTTAAGAGTCAGCCACGCCTACCTAAAACGGCTCGTTCTAACACACCCCACATGTCTACGTCACGATGTGAGAAGATTTGCATAACGCCGCCCAAACGTTCACGCAAAGAAAGAAGGCGTAACTTATATTCTCGCTGTAGTATTGTTG
>NW_015627535.1:337764-349846 GCF_001515625.1 Sinocyclocheilus rhinocerous
AGAGTAGACTGCAATGCCGGCTGTTCTGACTCACAGACTGTAAGTACTTTTTTATATTTAAAGAATTTGCCACTGATGATTCAAACGCGAGTTTTGAGCAGTGTGGAGTAGTGCTTGTTGTTTGTCATTTCTCCGATCACAAATGCAGACGTGGTTTTATGTTTACGCGGCGCGATGCAACGCGTATAAAGACAGTACAAGTCATTATATTCCATAATTATGTCCCCACTGGATGCAATGAATGCCTCGTTTATAATGGGTTTTCATGTTTTCGAATCATGGCTCCGGCCTGACAGGGCAACATCACAATATGGTAAGGGGCGTAACATTTCCGTCACACGCTTGAGGTATTCGGCCAATCACAACGCACTGGATAGCTGGCCAATCACAGCACACCTCGCTTTTTCAGACCGATGAGCTTTATAAAAATCAACGCGTTTCAGAAAGGCGGGGCATAAAGGAGAAACAATAATGTACAGTATGTGGAAAATAATGTGTTTTTTTAACCTTAAACCGCATAAACACATTTCATTACACCAAATACACAAAATAATGTTCTTTTTAGCAGCATCATATGACCTCTTTAAACTAAATAATTACAAAACTACTACAGTAAAAAGGGCTAAATTACAGAGCCCTGCAAACAAAAAATTATTTATATTGTGGCCACAAATTAAGAATTTGTTCCCAAGATTAATTTGTTCCTTCATTTTAGTTAAATTGTGGTCACAACTTAAGGATCAGTTCCCTCGTTTTAGTAAATCATGACCACGTTGTACTAATTTGTTTCCTGGTTTAATTAAACCAAAACAAGTGAACCAGTTAGTACAACGTGGCCACAATTTACTATAATAAGGAAACGAATTATTAAGTTGTGGGAACAAATTCTTAATTCGTGGCCATGTCATGTGAAAAGGCTTCATATTAAATAATAATAATAGAACATATATACTTTTGTGGCATTTTTTCCTTACATTTTTATTAATATTTAAAGTCAACAAGAAATCACTGTGTCATTATTGCATATCAATCCAAAGGAAAAAATATCCTATTTAAAATCAAATTGGTTGTAAATGCTGTTGACTTTTGTTGTTGAGAATTAGGTCGTAGCCATATGAGAATAAGGTTATAATATTTTGAGAGTATAGCCTATATTGTGCATGCAAATGGCCAGGATTGGGAGCACTGGGAGAAATTCCGGTGACCTGGCAACTGATTTGAATATATGTGGGATTATTAGCAGAAATCATACCATGTGTCATATACTCACAAGGACCGTATGCTTGGAAATAATATTTCACGTCTTCGAAATGCATTCAATATTTGTATTGCACCAGCCACCCAATATGCTTTGTGATTTTGGTACTTTTAATATAAAACAAAGTCTCAGCTTTCAAATTCTTTCAGTTTTATAGCAAAATACAAACAATATGTCTTACAATAATGTGTTTTTCACGCTCTTTATTAATGTGGCGTGACAGATCGCTGTAAATCAATCATCTTTTCGATGACAATGAGACATTCGTTTCATTAATTTATACTGGGGGTTTTTCATGCCTTCTGATGTTCCTTCACGTTTATATCGTGCTATAACATCTAATAAAGTGGAAAAACACATTTATAATTTTTATTTCATGATAAAACATGATTTGAAAGCTGAGCTGTGTTATATTAAAAGCAACAAAGCACAAAGCTTATTGCGGTTACTGGGTGTCTGCGCGCTACAAATAATTAATGGATTTGAAGACAGAAAATATTATTCCCGATCATTTATTATACCGTGAATAAAACAGCTTGTGAATTGTCACTTATTGTCGTTATCAGAAAAGACAACAATATAACTTAAGATAACGAGTTGGAGCCCACTTCAACCTTTAGAACGTTTTATTGCTGGTTTTAATTAAACACATGTGAAGAAAGAAAGGTTGGAAGCCACAGACGTTTTTTTGCAGAGTAGGTGGTGGAATTTTCACATTAATGTTATTCATGCAATATACTGGCCTTGCTACAACTTCATTCTCAAAATATAATGACTTTAATCTCGTATTGCTACGACTTTATTCTCAAAATATTACGACTTTAATCTCGTATTGCTACAACTTTATTCTCAAAATATAATGACTTTAATCTCGTATTGCTACAACTTTATTCTCAAAATATAATGACTTTAATCTCGTATTGCTACGACTTTATTCTCAAAATATTACGACTTTAATCTCAAATGGCTACGACTTTATTCTCGAAATTTAGATTTTATTCTCAAAATATTATGACTTTAATCTCATAATCTTAAATGTTATTTTTATTTTACGTGTCACTAAAACGCCGTCGTATAATCTAGTGCTGTCAATCAGTGTAAAAAAAAACTAATTAATCGCACATTTCTTCTGAAAATAATCGCGATTAATCACACTTAGCATTAACGTTTTTAAATATACTTTTATATTGCAATAATTTCACACTCAATCTCCAAATGAATGTAGAAACAACATAAAGACAGCATATTTTTAATATTTGTTCAATGGCATCAGTCAAGGCTCACTGATACCAATACTTGATGTCTCTAGGAAATTGTTTTTTTACCCTAATATTTTACTATTGACTATAGCCTTTAAACATTACAGTGTAATTGAGAGCTATTAATTTTAGCATTTATTAGACTTTAAAAAATAACTTTTCATTTAAATGAACTTAAAGGGCACCTATTATGCAAAATTCATTCATAAGCAGTGTCTCAGAACCAGCCATTCGCAGAAAGTGACGTCACTTTGTACAGGCCCCGCCCACGACTGTTGATGATATATTAGCACAGACCCCGCCCTGAGTGAGCCGCACACAATCCGCTGTTTATCTTCACACTATAGCATTTAAAAGCAGCATTCAAGTAAGAAACGCAATTCTTGTCAAAAAAAAAAGAGAGAGAGAAGCAACAGTTGTGAGTGGGGAAGCCAACACTAGCTCTGCTCCTGCGTTAGTTGTGCTAAATATTTTAACGCGTTAAACTGAAAAAAAATAATCGCATGCGTTAACACGTTCATTTTGACAACACTAGTTTAATCATGTCTTTTTTACTGTCTTCTTTTCAGATATCAGATATCCTCGCCACAGAAAGCTCATCAGCATTAATAAAATATACACCGGGAGGCGGAACAAAGAATTCAACTTGCGTCATGATTGGAACTCCCTGTTGAGTGACAGGCCCGACCTCCTGTTTCAGAGAATAAGCCAGGAGCTTTATCCCAGTGCTGATGACTTCCCACGTTACCTCTCGATGTTTGTGAAGGAGCTGGGACTGAAGGTTAAATATGGAGCTGATATAGGGAGAATTAAAACATCAGATTTGAATGAAAACCAAGGCTACGTTCTGACTGATCAGAATGGTGTCAGTTATCAGTGCAGGTATGATGCATTTCATTTCAAATTTAATTATTTAATTAAATAATTTAAAATTATTTATTAAATTTAACCTTTACAGGGTTATTTCACCCCAAAATGAAAATTCTGTCATTAATTACTCACCCTCGTGTTGTTCGAAACCCGTAAGATCTTCGTTCATCTTCGGAACACAATTTAAGGTATTTTTGATGAAATCTGAGGGCTCTCTGACCCTCCCATAGACAGCAAGGTAACTACCACGTTCAAGGTCCAGAAAAGTTTTTTTTTTGCTTTTTTGCGCAAAGAAAACAAAAATAACCACTTTATTCCACATTTTCGTCTCTACTGCGATTATTAGCAGAAATCATACCATGTGTCATATACTCACAAGGACCGTATGCTTGGAAATAATATTTCACGTCTTCGAAATGCATTCAATATTTGTATTGCACCAGCCACCCAATATGCTTTGTGATTTTGGTACTTTTAATATAAAACAAAGTCTCAGCTTTCAAATTCTTTCAGTTTTATAGCAAAATACAAACAATATGTCTTACAATAATGTGTTTTTCACGCTCTTTATTAATGTGGCGTGACAGATCGCTGTAAATCAATCATCTTTTCGATGACAATGAGACATTCGTTTCATTAATTTATACTGGGGGTTTTTCATGCCTTCTGATGTTCCTTCACGTTTATATCGTGCTATAACATCTAATAAAGTGGAAAAACACATTTATAATTTTTATTTCATGATAAAACATGATTTGAAAGCTGAGCTGTGTTATATTAAAAGCAACAAAGCACAAAGCTTATTGCGGTTACTGGGTGTCTGCGCGCTACAAATAATTAATGGATTTGAAGACAGAAAATATTATTCCCGATCATTTATTATACCGTGAATAAAACAGCTTGTGAATTGTCACTTATTGTCGTTATCAGAAAAGACAACAATATAACTTAAGATAACGAGTTGGAGCCCACTTCAACCTTTAGAACGTTTTATTGCTGGTTTTAATTAAACACATGTGAAGAAAGAAAGGTTGGAAGCCACAGACGTTTTTTTGCAGAGTAGGTGGTGGAATTTTCACATTAATGTTATTCATGCAATATACTGGCCTTGCTACAACTTCATTCTCAAAATATAATGACTTTAATCTCGTATTGCTACGACTTTATTCTCAAAATATTACGACTTTAATCTCGTATTGCTACAACTTTATTCTCAAAATATAATGACTTTAATCTCGTATTGCTACGACTTTATTCTCAAAATATTACGACTTTAATCTCGTATTGCTACAACTTTATTCTCAAAATATAATGTTTTTTGCTTTTTTGCGCAAAGAAAACAAAAATAACGACTTTATTCCACCCAGGGTCAGCGCCGGCGCCTTCACACGCTCACGTCATGATACTGTCGTGAACGCGCGTCCACAAGTGACGCAGTAGAGATGAAAATGTGGAATAAAGTCGTTATTTTTGTTTTCTTTGCGCAAAAAAGTATTCTTGTAGCTTTGTAACTTTACAGTTTAACCACTGATGTCACACGGACTACTTTGTCGATCATCTTGGTACTTTTCTGGACCTTGAACGTGGTAGTTACCTTGCTGTCTATGGGAGGGTCAAAGAGCCCTCAGATTTCATCAAAAATATCTTAAATTGTGTTCCGAAGATGAACGAAGGTCTTACGGGTTTACGCTTTGCGCAAAAAAGTATTCTTGTAGCTTTGTAACTTTACAGTTGAACCACTGATGTCACACAGACTACTTTGTCGATCATCTTGGTACTTTTCTGGACGTTTCTTGAACGTGGTAGTTACCTTGCTGTCTATGGGAGGGTCAGAGAGCCCTCAGATTTCATCAAAAATATCTTAAATTGTGTTCCGAAGATGAACGAAGGTCTTACGGGTTTGGAACAACACGAGGGTGAGTAATTAATGACAGAATTTTCATTTTTGGGTGAACTAACCCTTTAATTAATTTAACATTTATTTAATAATGTTTTCAAGTGCTTGTCATGTCTCTTTGAAATACGATTTCATCTTTTTTTGTCTCTGTAGTGTTCTGTTGGTGTCCACTGGCCTTTGGGTTCCTCAACAGGTGGGTTTTCTTGGTTCTGACCTAGTGGAGGGTTACGAGTCTATTCCCACTGATCCTGAGGAGTTTAAAGACCAGGCTGTGTTAATCCTTGGCAAAGGAAACTCCGCCTTTGAGACGGCACAGAGCATCTTGGGTAGAGCGAGCCGGATTCACTTGTATAGTCCCAGCCCAGTACGGCTTGCATGGCAGACACACTATGTTGGGGACCTCAGGTGTTTATTCCACCCTGTCCAACTTTTTGCATAATGTATAAAATGAATGGTTTCAAGTTTGCTTATAGCTGCAACCAAAATGCACAAGTGATTTATCCAGGTTTCACGTGAGGGCAAATATTTCCCCACGCAGATTTCACAACAGGTTCAAGTTGGTCACTCGAATTTGCCACACTGACCAACAGAAAGCTTCTTGGTTTGAAAGTGACCTTTGTGTGAGCTGTGCTTCATACATTGCTACACTATTGACAGTAGACAGTGGATCTTTTGTGCCCACAATATTTTGCTAATGTGATTGCACCTTAAGTTGAAATGAACATTTCTCTTTTGTAGGGCAGTAAACAATGAGCTATTAGACACGTACCAGCTGAAATCTTTAGACGGCCTAGTGGAGGGAAGACTGGAGGATATTGCCATTGTTCATAAAGAAAAAGATGGAGGGAAGAGAAGAACAGCAAAGAAAAACAGTCAAACACCAACAGAGGGAAAGGAGCAGCTGTATTTAACTCTTACTGAACTTCTTGATGACCAGAATGGCAACAACATTTCAAAGGTCACTGGGCAAAATCTGCCTGGTTACCACACTGATAACTTCTCATTCAGACAGCCATATGACAGAGTGATCCGATGCCTGGGCTTTCGTTTTAACTTTTCCATTTTTGATGGGTAAGATCAACAATCGAAATGATGAATATGCCCAGTTATTTTACATTGTAATAATATTTAACTGTATTACTATTTTACTATATTTTTGGTGTGCTTTTTGGCTGGTAGTGTAATTATGGTCACATTGACAAAATATTTTCATTACTTATCCAGATCTGCGCGGCCGCCCCAAAGCAGTGGTGCCCGAGGTCGATTGCCAGGAATAACAGCCTGGTATGAAGGCAGAGGTACCCCCAACATGTTTGTCCTGGGTACAGCAGCCCACTCCAGAGATTATCGTATGTCTGCCGGTGGGTTTGTTCATGGATTCCGCTAAACTGGTAAGCATTACACCTCATTTAAACATAACATTTCAGGTTCGTCATAAGAACGTAGGAGGTCATAATAAAGTTCCTCTGTTTTGCTACTACAGTGCGTGCTGTTCATAAAATCCTGGAGCAGCGTTACCATAACATTGCCTGGCTTGCTACAAAATTATCTATTAGTCAGCTGCAGTCCTGGATTCTTAGGAGGGTGAATGAAGCTTCTGGACCGTATCAGATGTTTGGGGTTCTTGGGGACATTATTCTACTGCGAGGGTAAGAAATGTTTTAAGGGATGCATGTACAGTACAATATGTGGTAACACTTTACAAAAAGGTTCATTAGTTAACATTAGTTAACTACTTTAGATAACGTGAACTAAGAATGAACAATACTTCTACAGCATTTATGAATCTCAGCTAATGTTAATTTCAACATTTACTAATGCATTATTAAAATCAAAAGTTTTGCTTGTTAACATTAGTTAACTACTTTAGATAACGTGAACTAAGAATGAACAATACTTCTACAGCATTTATGAATCTCAGCTAATGTTAATTTCAACATTTACTAATGCATTATTAAAATCAAAAGTTTTGCTTGTTAACATTAGTTAATGAATTAACAATGTACAACTGAATTTCATTAACTAACTTTAACAAAGATGAATAAATACTGTAATAAATGTATTGCTCATTGTTTGTTCATGTTAGTCAATACATTAACTAACATTAACTAATGGAATTGTAAAGTGTTACCCAATATGTTGTACTTAGTTGTCAATCATTCAGCTGATGAAATTTGGGGTTGATTAGATTATATTTGGAAGAAGTCTCTTACGCTTACCAAGGCTGCATTTATTTGATCAAAATACAGTAAAAACACCAATATTGTGAAATATTATTATAATTTCAAATAGCTCTTTTCTAATCTAATATATTTTAAAATGTAATTTATTCCTGTGATGCAAAGCTGAATTTTCAGCATCATTACTCCAGTCTTCAGTGTCACATGATCCTTTAGAAATCATTCTAATATGCTGATTTGCTGCTCAAGAAACATTTATTATTATTGTTATTATTATTATTGAAAACAGTTGTGCTCCTTAATATTTCTGTGGAAACTATAATACATTATTTTCAGGATTATTTGCTGAATAGGAAGTTAAAAATAACTCATTTGAAATAGAAATCTTTTGTAACATTATAAATGTCTTTACTATCACTTTTGATCAATTTAATGCATCCTTGCTGAATAAAAGTATTAATTTCTTTTTAAAAAAAACAAACATTTTACTGAGCAGTCTTTCCAAATGTCCAGTGAACTCTAAACTCATGGGTTGCCAAAATTGTATCCGTCTTCCGACCTTGACAACGTTGAACGGACTGTAATTCTATCCCTCATGGCCTGTTTTCATTTATATCAAATTAGATATGGCTACTGTGATAACTGTTTTTTTCCTACACAAATCTCTCTCCTCCTTCTTTCCACAGGTCTTACTGTGAATATCTGGAGGAGTTTCCTCTACAGGCCTTGCCCCAGCTGTCTGCTCTATCTGGACGGCCCCTTTCGGATCATGGTCTTCTGGTCTTGGTCATGCAGTATGGACTAAACCAGACTGATACGCTAGGACCAGGTCGAGCTGAGTCAGAATGGACCAAAGCCTGGAGGTCCAACTTCCTCCATCCGGTCCTGTACTACTACAACACACTACCTACAGGTGAAGAGCTGCTCTAACATGTTCTGTTGATTTCTATATAGTGGATACAGAGCAAAGTAATTCTTAATCTCACATATGTGGACGTGTATGAGATTGGGATGTTGTTGAGAAAACATTTTGGACTATCCTGTTCCTGATATTCTATCATAATCACGTACTGGAATATGAAAATCAGTGTGCTCTGTTTCTCTAGAGAAAGATATGAAACAGCGTCCTGTTAGCTGGCCACTACCACGACCTGAGGCCGTTCATCACATGGTTGAGGACTTCTTAACTGAATGGGATCAGCCCATATCACACAGCCAACCTCTCAGACGCTTCCTCGAGCACTGCCTCCAAACTGACCTCAGGGCCTTTTATGCTGGTCAGTACAGAAATGTTCTTCTGAGACATTTTTTGAGTGCCAATAATTCTCAAATTCTCAAATTAAATGCTGTTCTTTTAAACTTTCTATTCATCAAAGAGTCCAGAAAATGTATCAGTTTCTACAAAAATATGAAGCAGCACAACTGTTTTCAACACTGATAATAATAAGAAATGTTTCTTGATCAGCATATCAGAATGATTCCTGAAGGATCATGTGACACTGAAGACTGGAGTGATGATGCTGATAATTCACCTTTGCCACAGTTATTTACTACAACGTTATTACAGCTATTTTAAATTGTGCAGGACTTAATCATTTATTATGTGCCTCTGTGTGTCCTTTTTCTTCAGAATCCTGTTTCCTTCTGTCCCTCACCAGTCGTACCCCACCCCTCTTCTGCCGTCAAGGTTATTTAAGAAAGCAGGGCATTGTGGGAAATAGCCACCTATGGCAACATGCCCGTGAGGCAGGACTTATGGCAGATCATCAGGGAGACACTTCAGTATCTGAATACCTGAAACATGCTGGCGCTGCAGTTGTTTCAACTATGAACTTTGACCTTTGAAGGGCATTAACGGTACCAAAGACCAAATCTGTCCTGCTAAAATCCTGTTAATCTACCTCCCATTTCTCAATTTACTTACATTTCCATAGAAAACGTCCCGCATCCAGCATCCTGAGACTACGATCAAACATACAGTTAAGTTAAATAATGAGTATTGCCTTGCCATAGTTTTTATAAACCAAAGTATAGATTTATATACTGTTTTATGGTGTTGGGTTTGGTGTTTTTTTATACAGTTGTTAAAGGTATATCAGAAAAGTTTTTCCTTGGTTTGACATGCATGTACATCCCATCTCAATAATTAATTACAGAAAGGTGTGTCTGGTTATATATTTTGTAGCATAAAACGTCATTGTAGTCGTTTATGAAATTAACATGTTTTAACATATGTATATTTTTTTAGTATTCATTGGTGTAATATTATTGAATATGTTTTGAATATCTGCTTTTATATTTCTTGAGTATTTTGTCTTTCAGTGCACTTTTCAACACTGATAATAATAAGAAATGTTTCTTGATCAGCATATCAGAATGATTCCTGAAGGATCATGTGACACTGAAGACTGGAGTGATGATGCTGATAATTCACCTTTGCCACAGTTATTTACTACAACGTTATTACAGCTATTTTAAATTGTGATCATATTTCACAATCTTAGTGTTTTTACTGCATTTGTGGTCAAATAAATGCAGCCTTGGTGAGCAAAAGAGACTTCTTTCAAAAAACAGCAGAGGAGTTACTTTTTGCAGCTTTTCTTGCAGGACTTAATCATTTATTATGTGCCTCTGTGTGTCCTTTTTCTTCAGAATCCTGTTTCCTTCTGTCCCTCACCAGTCGTACCCCACCCCTCTTCTGCCGTCAAGGTTATTTAAGAAAGCAGGGCATTGTGGGAAATAGCCACCTATGGCAACATGCCCGTGAGGCAGGACTTATGGCAGATCATCAGGGAGACACTTCAGTATCTGAATACCTGAAACATGCTGGCGCTGCAGTTGTTTCAACTATGAACTTTGACCTTTGAAGGGCATTAACGGTACCAAAGACCAAATCTGTCCTGCTAAAATCCTGTTAATCTACCTCCCATTTCTCAATTTACTTACATTTCCATAGAAAACGTCCCGCATCCAGCATCCTGAGACTACGATCAAACATACAGTTAAGTTAAATAATGAGTATTGCCTTGCCATAGTTTTTATAAACCAAAGTATAGATTTATATACTGTTTTATGGTGTTGGGTTTGGTGTTTTTTTATACAGTTGTTAAAGGTATATCAGAAAAGTTTTTCCTTGGTTTGACATGCATGTACATCCCATCTCAATAATTAATTACAGAAAGGTGTGTCTGGTTATATATTTTGTAGCATAAAACGTCATTGTAGTCGTTTATGAAATTAACATGTTTTAACATATGTATATTTTTTTAGTATTCATTGGTGTAATATTATTGAATATGTTTTGAATATCTGCTTTTATATTTCTTGAGTATTTTGTCTTTCAGTGCACTTTCTGCAATAATTCAATCTCAGTATTGCTAAGCAGAAAATGAAATAAACTTCAAACTCAAACATTTGTTCTCAAAGAAAAAAACATAAAAATTCAGTCGGTTTTGTTTGTCATGTGTAATGCTGTCAAAATGTGAGTTAAGCATGTTCTGAGTTCCTGATTTAATCCAGAGTAGGAAATATTATGCACACATCTTTTAGCAGATTTAGCATGTGAATTGTTCAATTATTTGAATATATTTTTACTTTTACATTTTGTGTCCCTTGTGTAAGTTTACTGAGGGTCCACTAGTGGGGATAACGTGCTAATCATAACTAACATAAATGCAGAAATTTTCAATAAATTCAACACTCTAATCGTTTTCATAAAAAAATTAATAAAATAAGCCAGAAATCACTTTTTCTAAAAAAAATTACGTACGTATATTTACTACGTTATGACGATACGTTCTCTGATTGGAAGAGCGCTTTAACAACATCGATGTTGATTGGCTGCCTTGGTCACGATGAATTCAGACTAAGCAATGCAGACGTGTTTTACTGAAAACGGGCGCAAAACATTGAAACAGCGCCATTTTGGCTCAAATAGACTCAGAGTTCAGTGCTTGTCAGAACACGGAACGGTTTGGATTCAACATCACAAAATTAAATTACAATGAAATTAACGCAAAAGCAACGTTTCTTTATTTAAAACTTAGCTCGAAATGCAGTTTTGAAGAATACTGCTAGTGTAACAATGCTGCGTTAGGTTTGTGCAACAGATACAGTATTTACATTCTGGCGGTACGTTACTGACATTTACATGCTGACTTTAGTGCAGTAGACGCCTTATTAGTATGGACGTGTCGAGCCCACTTGTTGCCGCCGCCTCGGATGGCGACCGGTCCAGTTCGGAGGGAGAGTACACGGTAGCGAACGGACCTGCGGCGAGAGACGGCGAGAAACGGGAGGAGGAGACGCCGATGGAGGCTGCAGGTGCGGTCGGGTTCAGTATCTCCCGTCTGGACACGCTGAGCGCGCTGAGGCTCAACCGAACCCGACCGTCAGCGGACACGGAGCTCCGGTACCTGCACTTGTTATGGCAGCCTGGTGAGCTGCTGCAGGCGGGACGGAGCTCGCCGGGCAAGATCACATCGAGTAGGGTGAGGCGGCTGGGAAGAGCCCGGAGGAACATGGGGCCCATTGGAAAAGACCTGTATGGTGTGCATGAACAGACTTGTTAAAAAAAAAAAAAATAATAAAAATATATATATATAAAAAATTTATTAGT
>NW_015627535.1:350846-360214 GCF_001515625.1 Sinocyclocheilus rhinocerous
TTTATTTCTCTCTCTCTCTCTCTCTCTCTCTCTCTGTCTCTCTCTCTCTCTATATATATCAATTCCATATTGTTTTCTTCTCCAAGCTGTGAAGAGGCTCAGAGAAGCTGCCAACTCCAATGATATTGACACAGGTGAGAATCATCAGCATGACAATAGTAGTCACACTTGATGCTAAGATTTGAAATTATAGTCGGTTCACTTTTTTCCTTTCTAGTTCGTAGATTGCTGGAAGAGGATACCGATCCTTGTGCTGCTGATGACAAGGGCAGGACAGCCTTACACTTCTCTTCCTGCAATGGCAACGAGAGTATCGGTAAGCTCAGACAGAATTGTTTGACATTAAAGGAGTAGTTCACTTTGAGAGGAGAAATCAGTCTACATGTAAAATATTGGTCACAAATTATTGGTCATTTTCTAAATAAAAGTATATCACATCTACTAATAATTATATATAAATAAATCGTTTTTTACCGATGCAAATATGTTAGAAACGATGCATCGCGATACAAATGCCAACTTGCTCAGACAGAATTGTTTGACATTAAAGGAGTAGTTCACTTCCAGAATAAAAAATTCCTGATAATTTACTCACCCCCATGTCATCCGAGATGTTAATGTCTTTCTTTCTTCGGTTGAAAAGAAATGAAGGTTTTTGATGAAAACATTCCAGGATTTTTCTCCATATAATGGACTTCAAATGGTGGCCAACGGGTTGAAGGTCAAATTGCAGTTTCAGTGAAGCTTCAAAGGGCTCTACATGATCCCAGCCGAGGAATAAGGCTCTTATCTAGTGAAACAATCAGTCATTTAAAAAAAAAAAAAGTAAAATTTTATACTTTTTAACCACAAATGCTCATCTTGCACTAGCTCGACTTCACGCATTATGTAGTCACACACACGTGACATAGGCGGAAGTACCGACCCAGTGATTACAAAGTGATCGTTAAAGAAAGTCAAATGCCCTTTACAAAAAAAGGTAAAACAACGATGTCGGACGATTTTGAAGTTTGAAGTTTGAAGAAAATGAGTGGAGTTTTTCGCACTACCCTACCTTTTTGAACCGGGGTACACAGACGAAGAGCTAACCGCGCGTGACCTTTCCAATGTGATTACTTAATGCATGACGTGCAACGCGGATGAGCATTTGTGGTTAAAAAGTATATAATTTATTTATTTTTTTAGAAAATGACTGATCGTTTCGCTAGAGAAGACCCGTATTCCTCGGCTGGGATCATGTAGAGCCCTTTGAAGCTGCACTGAAACTGCAATTTGGACCTTCAGCCCGTTGGCCACCATTTGAAGTCCATTAGATGGAGAAAAAATCCTGCAATGTTTTCCTCAAAAATTAATTTCTTTTCGACTGAAGGAAGAAAGACATGAACCTCTTGGATGACATGGGGGTGAGTAAATTATCAGGAAATTTTTATTCTGGAAGTGAACTACTCCTTTAACTTTTCATAGTGGCATTCAGTGCATGAAAATTAATTTTATTGGTGCCAAAATATATTTAGTCACCTAAGACGCACCGAAAATATATAAAAGTCATTGCATTGCATAACAAAATATCAAATCGAGTGGCATATATTTTCAAGTAACATAGTGTAAACATGAGTTTGTTTGTTTTTTTCATCAGAATAGTTTTGGAGAATGGATCCTTTGCAGTGAATGGGTGCCGTCAGAATGAGAGTCCAAACAGCTGATAAAAACATCACAATAATACACAAGTAATCCACATGACTCCAGTCCATCAGTTCCAATCAGCTGTTTGGACTCTCATTCCGACGGCACCCATTCACTGCAGAGGATCCATTGGTGAGCAAGTGATGTAATGCCCAATATCTCCAAATCTGTTCTGATGAAGAAACAAACTCATCTACATCGAGGTGGCCTGAGGTAAGTACATTTTAAGCAGATTTAAATTTTTGGGCTTTTTCATAATTTTTTTTTCATTTTCATTTGAACTGTTCCTTTAAGCTTAATTATCCAAATACTTTTTGAGTCCACTGTATTTCACTGTTTTCCACTATATTTGAACTCTTTCTACTTTCTCTTTTCATCTCCACTTTTAACAATGTAGTTCAGTTGTTGCTGAGTTATGGTGCTGACCCAAACCAGAGAGACAGCCTTGGAAATACACCACTGCATCTGGGTAAGGATGTGCAGAAGCAAATTAGTTTATTAACATAATAATGAACATAATTCTGTATAATTAAATCTATGGTCAAAGCTTATGCTGAGTTAAATTGCCTTTTACAGCTGCCTGCACCAACCATGTGCCTGTCATCACAACCTTACTGCGGGGAGGTACGATTGATTATGCATCTGAGATTTTTCTGCTATTTCTTAACAAAAACAGTACCTCCAATACCATTCACAAATCTAATTTAGTACTAGTTCATAGATTATAAACGTCCCCTCAGGTGCCCGTGTTGATGCTCTGGACCGTGCTGGAAGGACTCCTCTTCATCTTGCCCGTTCAAAGCTCAACATCTTACAAGAGGGAGACTCGCGTAGCCTAGAAACCCTCAGAGGAGAGGTCACACAGGTGATTAACAGATGACTGATAAACTTCATGCACATAACGATTTTATCTGCAGATTTGGAGCCGAGACTGTGACGTTCATGCTTCTTGTGAATATTTCTACTATGAAGATTACTTGGGGTAAATGCATCTGCCAAATGCATAATGTAATGTAGTGACTTCTGGGTAAACATAATGATTCCTAATTTTGTGTTTATTAGACTGATCAGGTTTATGTAATGTGCCCCGCCCACACTTTTCCTATACATGCTTATATATGTGCTGTAGTGCCAAAATGAACCAGGGATCTCTGAATATGTCTGTAGATCATTCAAATGCTGCGGGAATATCTGAATATAATGGGACAGAGTGAAGAGAGAGAGAAACTAGAGCACATCTCAAACCAGCTGCAGAACACCCGCACCAGAGAACAGGTAACAGCTGCTGAGTTCATGTTCATGAGTTCATGCTCATTCCCTTTGATATTTTAAAGAGGACTGTTCAGTTCTAAGGGCTACAAATGAAATATTTAGTATATAAACTCTTTTATAGAGATGTATTGATTATAAAATTCTGGCCTTTTTTGATAAGCCAGTGATTATTTTTATGTTATGGCTGAACATCAATAAACCTATTGTATTTTACTTTGTTAAAAAATAATAAATGTAAATGTATTTTTTAAATTAAAAACGAAATACAACACAGCTTGTATGCTACAAGTCAGTGAATAGTAATATTTTATGTTTAAGGCTCTGTAGTTTTTATTGTGGGGGCAAAATATGATTAGAAACGTACAAATGCAAATTCCTCAAGCCTAGTGTATCATATTTGATATTCACATTTTAACATGATTTTTCTAAAAGATGATGTATGAATAATCAGGTAAACATGAGTTGCTTCAGTCCAGTACATGTTAAAGCAATAAGCCCCAAGAAGCCGTGGTTTACAGTGAATTTATAACAGCTAAGGGGCGTCTTCCACCAAACAATGTAGTTCCTCAGAAACAGTTGTGGTTGCAACAAAGTGGTTGCCAAGCAACACACAAAGTAAACAAAGGTGTATGTTTGTAGAATAATTTACAACAGCTTCGAACGCGGCTCAACCAATCAGAATCATTGACCGGAACTATCCGATTTTTAATAATCTTTAAAATATTGTTTAATGGAAAATGTACCACTGAAGGGGATGTTTAGAATGGAACTGAAAGGCATTTTTCTTGTTAAAAAAGTATACATTATCAGTCAGATGACAGAAGGCATTGTAGTGCAAAGTAGATTGTGTACAGTAGGTTTTTCAGCAAAGTTCATGTTGATGATTTAGAGGCCTTAGAAATTGGTGTATCAAATATGATATAGTACAGTAGGCTTTATAGGGTTAATTCTACAATACTGAATGTTTGATATCACTGTAGCTTTGGGACATTGTAATTGTTTTAATATGATCCACAGGTGGACGAGGTGACCGATTTACTGGCCAGCTTCACGTCTCTCAGTATTCAGATGCAGAATATGGGAGACCATTAGAGATGGATGGAAGAAAAGACATGAGAGGATGAGACAACTGTGGGTTTTATTGGGAAATAAATAATTAATTATTAATAATAAATAATTTTATTGGGAACTATATATATATATATATATATATATATATATATATATATATATATATATATATATATATATATATATATATATATATATATATATATATATATATATATATATATATATATATATATGACATGCCTACATATACAACTCAACTGTGTAATTATGGTAATTTAAATCCAACTTTGACAGAGAAAATTATAAATTGCCTTCATTTTATTTTTGTTCCTGAAACAATTCTCATTTCTGGTATGACTTTATTGTAGCTTGTTATGTCGCTGTTTATTGTATATTCATTTTTGTAAGTGACTGAAAGAGCCAAATAAATGACATAATGCCTAGAGTGTTTGTGGACTCTGTCTTTGAAGCAACGATGTAGCAACATTAACAATAGAGTATAAGCTGTGCATTTGCAAATCGCTTTTATATGCTAAATATCACTAATACTAATTTTTATGTAATTTTTTGGTTGCAAAAATGGGGGCTTTCATTGCTGTGATGCACTCTCTGGTCTCAAAGTCCCTCCTCCTCGTCTCTGGCTGCTTTTGTTGTTGACTCCTATCAAAGATGGCGTCGTGCGCCAACTAAACCCACATCCAACCCGAGGTAATATTTCAAGGCTTATTGCACGTCACATATAATATCTCCATATAAATCGCATGCATTCCGTGCCATTCTTGCAGTACTGTAGAAACCCGTTAAAATTGCATGGCGGGAACGCTCCGTTAACCGAGTTGTAACCCGATACCGGCCTATGTGCGCCGCAGCCGCGGGACTGAGCGCGCCGGACGATCCGGCAGAGACGCGCGAGACGTCCGCAGCTGCTCGAATCCACTTGAGTTGAAACGGCGAAGCGCTGGATCCTGATGAAGAGAGGGGAAGGGGGTGTGTGAGTGTGCATTTCTTCGAAAGTAGGCGGGAAATGTGCAATAATGAGTGTTGAGGCTGATCTTCTCGTTCGTGCAAATGTCATTGGCAGCTGGACTAAAGTTGTGGCTGGAGGAAAGCTGATGTGTGTTGCTGATCCTGATCTGTCACTAATGAGTGTGTGTGCTTTCTGTAGCACATCTTCAGAGTTGTTCAACACTTCTGCACGCAGCGTTATTGCAATTAGAAGAAAGATTTGATTAGAATTGGAAGATGGGGCGACTTAATTGTGCTTTTGTGATGAGATTTGTTTTCTCCGTTGTTTTTCCAGTATTAGTGCTTATTTATTTGGTTTTATATATTTAATGTTAAGCATCTGCTTATATGGCTGTCGAATGAAAACTTAAATTTAATTCCGTTTTATTTGTATAGCAATTTTTACAAAACGGCGTTTCTGAAGAAAACTGTTGTTGCTTTTAGTCCATGATCAAAATATCTTCGGTCCCACTTTATATTAAGTGGCCCTAATACCTGTGTACTTACATAGTAACTAGATGTGTACGTAGTGTAAAGTGGGACCATATCTTTTAGCATTCTTGCATATTTCATTCTCTTCCAGGGAAAAGGACATTTTATAAATTATGATTACATAAAGAAAAGTTGCTTGCCAGTGTCTATCTACCTTTTTTTTTTTTTTGTCCAATAAAAAGCTCTTTTGAATGAGAATGTGACTTAAAGGAATAGTTCAACCCAAAAATGACAATATTCACTCTCAAGCCATTCAAGATGTAGATGAGTTTGTTTCTTCAGTGGATCAGATTTGGAGAAATGTGGCATTACATCACTTGCTCACCAATGGATCCTCTGCAGTGAATGGGTGCCGTCAGAATGAGAGTCCAAACAGCTGATAAAAACATCACAATGATCCACTCAAGTCCATCAATTAACATCTTGTGAAGCAAAAAGCTGTGTGTTTTAAAAAACAAATCCATCATTAAGAGGCTTTTGACTTTAAACCGGCTTCTGTCTAAAATACGAGTATATGAAAATATGAAAAAGTTTCTTCATCAGGAGAGAAATATGCACAGATCAAGCAGTGTTTACAAGCAAAAACAGTCCAAAACAGATCTAACCAAATATGTTGGTGGATTTTTGATGTGAGAGGACAACAGTGGATGGACTTTTACTGGATTATGCACTCATATTTTGCCCAGAATCTATGGTTTAAAGTTAAAATGCCTTTATGCAGGATTTGTTTCTTACAAGCACTTTTCACTTCAGAAGATGTTAATTGATGGACTGGAGTGGTGTGGATTATTGTGATGTTTTTATCAGCTGTTTGGACTCTCATTCTGACGGCACCCATTCACTGCAGAGGATCCATTGGTGAGCAAGTGATGTAATGCTACATTTCTCCAAATCTGATCCTCCGAAGAAAAAAACTCATCTACATCCTGGATGGCCTGAGACTAATATACTAAGTAAAGTTTTAACAAATTTTTCATTTTTGGGTGAACTGTTGTGTAATATATACTTTCATTGCTAAAAAAAAAAAGTACTGGGTAACTAGTACATACAGAAGTGCAAGTTAAATTGAAACCGAATTATCAGTTCTCTACGCAGGAAAGGTCATTGTATATCGTTTGTTTTAAATTAAATGTTTTTAGACTGAACTTGAAGAATTGAATCTGTTCTTGTGCACTAGAATCACAAGACTGACCAATCCCACCTGAAGGACCAGGACTGACCATGGCTTTTGAGGAGATCAAGAAGAAACGAATGATGGGTAATGATTATCAGACAGAAGCACCATAATACTCTCAAATATGTCCAATCCAAACCTACTCTGAAACATGGTTCTCCTTGTAGATATTTCACATATGGAAGGAGAGGTCGGTCTTGTTGCAGGTCGCAGCCAAAGAGAGAAGAGGCGCTCGTATAAAGATCTGTTGAGAGAGGAAGAAGAAATCGCAGCGCAGGTGCGCAAAACCTCCAAGAAGCACCACAAGGTAACAGCAGGGAGTTATGGTAACATCTAACATCAAGTTGCATCATTTCAACAAGTGGTTGACAGGAATTATTGTCATCTATTGATTTATCAGTATACACATATGTTCCATAACTCTGTTGTGTGAGAAATAATACCAGTGATAACCACAAAGTCTGTTCATAGACTCTAATGAAATTAATAAACACGCAACTTGATGTTTTGTTACCTAGGTAGATATGACTTCTGGTCTGAGAAGGATTTGGACCTGTGTTTTTCCCTCTCAGGCCACTTGTCATTGACTCTTGTTTAGGGACGCTGCGATCAGTTGGCTGATATTTCTGTGACTCACCTGGAAGTCTCTGAACTGCGCCAGTCTCATAAATCGTCAAAACGTCTTCACCTTTAAGACTTTAGCATTACTTTCATGTCATCACCAGTGTAATAAGTGTTGAGGAAAGATGAGATATGTATGCTCCTCAGTTTCCGTTAAGCGTAAGTACAATATTAATGTGGGTTACAAAGTGGAATACACTTCAGACATCTTTATTAAAGAGCATTAACAGTAGTAGCTGTTAAATTAATATTACTGGCATCCAACAAAATGAAGAAGTGGGGAATGTACAATACCTTTGAAAAGTTTGGGGTCAGTATGTTTTCTTGTGTTTTTGAAAGAATTCTCTTATGCTCACCATGGCTACATTTTTTTAAATATACAGTAAAAATATTATCACAATATAAAATTAGTGTTTTCTATTTTAATGTTTTAAAATGTTATTTTTTTTTTTATGCAACGCTGAATTTTCAGCATCATTACTCCAGTCTTCAGTGTCACACGATCCTTCAGAAATCATTCTAATATGCTGACTTGCTGCTTCTTTTTATCAGTGTAGAAAACCGTTGTGCTGCTTAACTTTTTAATATTTTTTTTATTGAATAAACAGTTTAAAAGAACAGCATTTATTTGAAATATAAATCTTTTGTAACATCATAAATGTCTTTACTGTCATTTTTGATGTTTAATGAATTCTTGCTGAAAGTATTAATTGCTTTATTTTAGTAAATAAATTATGAGTACAAATAATTTCACAAATTAAATATTGAATAGATACAAAAACTCATATTATGTTTTTTTATTTGCCTTGTAGGCGAAGGCTAGTTCTTCATAAGTTTATGCATTTTAGTACTGATAATCTTTTGTGTAAGCCTGCTTGTTTTTATTAGACCTATTAAAATGTTCTGTAGTCCGATTTAGATGACAATTAGTAAATGAATAATCTGTAAAAAGCCTGATCAGAGCATCCCTACTCTTCCCATTGTATGTGCAGTTGTAGTAGTAAGATCAGTAACCATATGTGGATTGTTTCCTCACTTACATGACCTTTGTGGTGCATATCATGCCTGTTTCAACATGCACTGTTGTCTTTTTAGGATTCTGACATTTTCCTCTTAGGAGGAGATTCTCACAAGAAAAAAAAGAAGCACTTGAGTGATGACCACTATCATAGAGGTGAGGAGGTTTGTCTTCCTAGCTCTGCTCTAGCATATCCACAGTTAAAAGTGTTCCAGAACTTCTCGTTAGGATGTTACTTTTTATGGGAGCATTAAAAATGAAATCAATCCTCTAAAGTTGCACAAACGTTATTGAAACGTGAAACATTTAACAGCCTCTCATGCGTACCATGCAAGTAGTGCACCTCGGTGAATTCCAGTAGAGTTTAAAAGCAGACAACTGCATGTTTATTACCTAACACCGTGTCTACACCATAGACTGTATGACTGTATAAAAACATGGACGTAGTGTCCGTGACGTCACCCGTAGGTTCCTGAAGAGGTTTTTGAAGCTCAAAGTGGGCGGAGCCAGCCGTCGCCATCTTGGCAGCGCGTCACCGCGCGTCACTCCCGGATAATCGAAAATGGGCAAAAAGGCGGGAGCTGGTTGCTGAAACCACGCCCACCTAGCTCGACGGTGGTGACAGCAGCGGCAATCCACCTGTCACTCAAGTGGCCACGCCCTTAATTATGCAGAACTTTAAGGCTTAATATAATTTAAACGGATGACTTATAAAAAAATTCACCCCCCTCACAGCTGACATGAAGGGCAAAATTAGCTACATAAACCAAAATCATTTTTTGAACCAGGCTGTAAACATGTTTTTTCTGTTAAACGCGTCTTCACAGTCTTGTGAAAAGGGTCCATAGAACTGTCTACACTGGATACGACGCAGTGTTGCCAGATTGGAAATGTCCAAGTATCGTACCAGAATGAGAGAGGGGGAGGTTGCCGCTTGGTCTACACCGGACGCGAGCGGCGCGACAAAATACAATGGACCCTTTTCACATTTCCGGGTTTCTCAGCAGCGGAAGTCGTCATAGTTGGGTT
>NW_015627535.1:362661-371649 GCF_001515625.1 Sinocyclocheilus rhinocerous
CAAATTTTATTTTTTGGCAAACAAAGGGGATTTACAATTAAAATGAAAACATGGAAGACATATCGTGATTATTCCTTAATAATTTTAGTAGTAGTAGTTGTACGTACATTCTACTGAACAATAGTAATACATTTCTGGCAGAAACTATATATTTTTGACTCTCTGAGCAGTTCTGGGGATGTTGTTCAAGTATTTATGTCCTATTTAGTGAGAAGGCAGATGCTGAAATCACGGCCAGCGTCAGCGCGCTTCAGTATGTGTGTAGTAAACAAAACCGTGTGACATTCATTCAGACCATGATTCAGACAGACACAGAACATGCAGGATTTATATTTAAATAGCCTTTTTGGAAAGCGGAAATCAAAGGGCCATAGACGTACCTTGTGGGAAGGTCCAAACTCCACCTCCGAGTCGCTGTCATCAGAATCCTGCGTGTTGCCAGATGTTGAGGGTCCTGAGGTGTGCACCAACCCATTTAGAGCCGTCTGTAATGAGCCGATTTCATGGCTTTGTATGAGGTTGACTTTGGAAAAAACGCGTTCTGAAATTATCGTACATTATGGGATTTTTTTCATTATTGATCGTACAGAGATCAAAATTATCGTACAAATACGATAATTATCGTACGTCTGGCAACACTGATGCGGCGCGACAAATTCCCGACAGTAAACTGCTGCTGCGTTCTATTTATGATGTACTGACACAAATTTCAAATGATTTTCAACAGTCGCTTTGTCGCGTCCAGTGTAGACAGACTTTAGCCGTCGTATCCGGTGGTGTAGACACGGTGTAAGCACAAAAAAAGATACACACAAAAACTGAGCAAAATAGTCATTTCTTTTTTTTTTATATTTTATATTTTTGTTGCTATATTATTGTATCTATATATTTTTATGTTTAGCACGACTGCTTTTTAAGTTAATAGATTTATAATGTCATATATAATATAATATTATTTCTTCATTTTGAATATTTAAAAAAGGCACCTTCACTGAATCAAATATGATTTGGGATTTTAAATAGTTTGTAATCTCTCCCCGCAGATCATCACAGCTCTAGTCAGCCGCCCCACAAGAAGAAGCGCAAGTCTTCAGATCGCTCGCCTTCCCTCTCCTCCTCGTCCTCTTCTCACCCGTCCCACCCCACAGACACAGCCATGGGCCTCCTGGAGGCCATCACCTCCCCGCTGGCCACGGGCTCTGAGCCCACCCTTCACCTCCACAAAAAACCCTCCTACCCGCTCCACACCTCCTCACACTCCTCCAAAGACCGCAAACGTGATGGCAGCTCCAAGAGCAGCCACTCCTACTCGCACTCTCATCCTCCTGGCTCATCTTCGTCTAAAAAGCATTCCTCTTCCTCGAAGTCACTCCTGTTCCACGGAGGAGCTGGGAAAGGAGAGCCGCTGACTCTCTGTGAAGCTGAAGGCCTCAAGATGAAGCTCATCCTTTCCTCAAAAGAGAAGAACGAAAATGTAGGGATGAACGAGGGATTCTCCATCCCGACACATTCTTCTTCCTCTTCAGGTGTCGTAGGCCATCATCCGTCCTCCAGTGTGAAGAAAGGAGGGATAAAGAAGGAGAAAGACAAAGATAAAATGATCTCGAAGCCACCAAAGAAAAAGCAGCACAGCCAAGAGCCTTTGCCTGTAGTGGGGAAAGAGGTGGAGGTCGTGGGTGAGTAAGAACTCTATATATCAGGCTCTCTATGATTAAAGATTGACCTGTATTTCACTTTTTGCTTTAGTCTGTTCTTTAATATCAGGTCTGCTGAAAAATCTTTCAAGAAAAGCACCCAACTGTATTCATATGCAATCAAATTTAGTAAAATTACACACGCAAAAAAACAAAAAAAACAAATTCTATTTAAAGGGTTAGTTCACCCAAAAATGAAAATTCTGTCATTAATTACTCACCCTCGTGTTGTTCCAAACCCGTAAGACCTTCGTTCATCTTCGGAACACAATTTAAGATACTTTTGATGAAATCTGAGGGCTCTCTGACCCTCCCATAGACAGCAAGGTAACTACCACGTTCAAGGTCCAGAAAAGTACCAAGATGATCAACAAAGTAGTCCGTGTGACATCAATGGTTCAACTGTAAAGTTACGAAGCTACGAGAATACTTTTTTGCGCAAAGAAAACAAAAATAACGACATGTAATACTTGCAATACCTCTGAAGCAACTTACAATACATTACACCTAATGAATACACTGACTAGCTTGTAGTATCTTTGGAATAAAGAGCTTTTAGAATGTTAAAAACCTATGGGGAAAAAACAACAACAACACCAAAATTATTATTTAACACCCCTACCCACCCCCCACAAAAGCAGGATGGTAGTGATCTCTCAATACAGCTCTGGACACATCTATGTGGACGCGCGTTCACGACAGTATCATGACGCAAGCATGTGGCGGCGCTGACCCAGATCCGGCGTGATGACGTCATCATGCCGCGCATCCTAAGTGACGCAGTAGAGAGAAAAATGTGGAATAAAGTCGTTATTTTATTGTGTTCCGAAGATGAACGAAGGTCTTACGGGTTTGGAACAACACGAGGGTGAGTAATTAATGACAGAATTTTCATTTTTGGGTGAACTAACCCTTTAAGAATAATAATTAAATAATAGCCATTTGTTTTTAAATGGAAAATGTGTAGACCAAAACAAAGATACTTACAGTACTGATCAAAGTCTGGGGTCAGTAAGACCTTTTTTTAAGGAATTTAATACTTTTTTTTCAGCAAGGATACACTGATCAAATGTGAAGATAAAGAGATGTCAAGTTTTACAAAAGATTTTCAATAAATGTTTTTCTTTTGAACTTTTTCTTTATCAAAGAATCCTGAAAAAAAGTATCAAGGTTTCCACAAAAATATTAAGCAGCACAACTGTTTTCAATGTTTGTAATAATAAGCTCTTGAACAGCAAATCAGCATATTAGAATGATTTCTGAAGAATCATGTGACACTGAAGACTGGAGTAATGATGCTGAAAATTCAGCATTTCATTAAAGAAATAAATTCAATTGTAAAGTCTATTCAAATAGAAAACAGTTATTTTAAATTGCAATAATATTTCACAATATTACTGTTTTTACTGTATTTTTGATCATATAAAGGCAGCCTTGGTGAGCCTAAGAGACTTCTTTAAAAACATAAAAATATACTTTTAGGTTAATTTAGAACATTAACAACAACAACAACTCTGCAGAAATATAATGCCATCAACATCAACAAAAGTAATAATTTTTATAAAGTAATAATAATTGACTAAAAATGTTTTTTTACTGTTTTTATTTTGTAGTCTAATGATTTTCTAGTTATTTTTGAGTCAAAAAGCAGAAATAAAACCTAAATAAAAAATAATTTGTTTCTGAGAGAAAATCTACGCTAATCCAAATCTATTTTTGTTTAACTGAAACAAACATTATCTGTATCAGTCATAAAAAGTCAATACTGACCGATCTCTACCTATGGTGTTTGTAATAATGACAAACGTTTAACATCCATTTGTTCAAACACTCTTAAAAAATAAATAAATAAAACTCTCAAAGACACTAACCACTACTGTACAAATGTTCTGGTTTTGTCTGCACTGAAGTTGTGTTGATTTACTGCACAAATGAGACATATTGTTCATTGAGATCAAATGTGCATGAGATTAAATGTGCGTGTTTGTGTTCATCAGGTCACTACGGCGGGTCTTACGCAGGCATGGGAGGAGACAGCTCATCTTCAGGAGGAGAACTAGAGGCCGGCGAGCTGGTGATTGACGACTCCTTCACACATCTCTCTAAAAAGAAGAAAAAGAGCAAGAAGAGCAAAAAGAAAAAAGAGAAAGAGCGAGACCGAGAGAAAGGATCCAGAGAGAAGAAACACAGCAAAGGAGGAAGTGGAGGGCAGAAAAACTGTCCAGGTGAGACATATTTCACGTTCTTTAAAGCTAATACTGATTGGTTGGTATCGTCATTTTGTCGTTGTTACATGAAAATGAATTGAACTGAATTTAAATGTCTCTTTCGCTGCAAAGCAGGTGATCAGTCTAGAAGCCACGCCCACTCTCACAGCTCATCCAATCACAGCTCTTCTGGTGGCATGTACGCTATGGCTCCACCCACCTCATCCCATCACCATCAAAGCATTGAACTGGTGGGCGAGAAGAAGAAAAAGAAGGAGGAAAAGGACAGAGACAAACATGACAAGGACAAGGTAAATTAAATCAGTTCCCTCCCCCAGTAGAAATGCCTTGAGGTTTTTACCATTTATTAATGTTCTGTACATCCTGTCAGCCGAAGAAGAAGAACACGACGGCCTATCAGGTGTTCTGTAAGGAGTACAGGGTCAATATCAATGCGGAGCAGCCCGGATTAGGTGAGTGCTGTCGTTCTGTGCTCATCTGTCAATCATCTGTGCTGTTTCGCGATTGGTTGAAATTTTGTTCTTTTTCCGCCTCAGTCTTCGGGGAGCTGAGTAAGAAACTCGCAGAAGTGTGGAATCAGCTGCCTGAAAAAGACAAGCTGGTAAGCACTTTTAACCTTTACTTTATAGATTTCAAATAAACAGTGACTTAAAGGGATAGTTGAAAGGGATATGAAAATTTTGCTATCATTTACTCGTCCTCATGTTGTTCCAAACCTGGATGAATTTCTTTCTTCTGCTGAACACAAAAGACGATATTTTAAAGAATGTTGGTAACCAAACATTTGCTGGTAGCCATTGACTTTCATATTATTTATTTATTTATTTGAGTAAATGATGACAGAATTTACATTTTTGGGTGAACTATCCCTTTAATAACAGCAATTTAATGCTTATTTTATTGTTATTTATTGCTAAAGTATTTATTAATAATTTGAATTACCTTTTATATTTTGAATTAAATTTTATATTTCCAGTTTTCATCAGATTTTTATTTTAAGTTTGTCATTTGATGTGCTTTTGCCATTTTTGTCATTTATTTTTAGCTTTATTTTTATTTCAATTTTAGTTTTAGTCGTTCTAGCACGTCAACTAAAACTTATTTACTAACATTTAGTTTCAAAATGTCAAATTTTAAGTTTTTCAAGTTAAAGTTTTCATCTTATTTTATTGTTTATTTTATTTCAGCTTTATTTCAATTAACAAAAAATTTAATAGTTTCAGAACTAGTTTAAGTGAACAATAACAAAACTGAAAGAGGCAATCATAGCAAATAATTTGAAAAATCATGACATGATCTGAAGGAAATAACAAGTAAAATGGGTTGCTTCATGTTTAAGTGCTCGAACAAGTGCTTGAGCAGTGTTTTGTCCTCTTTTCTCACACCAAAGGTCTGGAGACAGAAAGCTCAATATCTCCAGCACAAGCAGAATAAAGCTGAAGCTATGACGGTCAAGCGGAAAACTTTAGCAACATCAGACAGTAAAAGTAAAGGTGAGAGCAAAGCTGATTATACAGAGTTCTGTCATGAAACTATCGGCGCAGACCGATCCAACTCAGTCTGATAATCACATCATTATTCACATGGCACAGCTGATTGGTTTCTTTTCACATCAGCAGCCAATGAGCTCGCTGCTCAACATTCAAATACTTGGCTAATGCTTTGTGTAGCGGTTGCAGTGTGCTTCAGAAACCCTCCACCTTCCCCAGCTCCACCTGTATAGATCTGCTACAGGGTGATTTCATGTATGTGGGTTATTTTATATATTTTATATGTGCAGCAGCAGTTTTTCCTACATGCACATGCAGCAGCATGTCTGTGAATATATTGGCAGTAGCAAGTCTTGGTACTTGCTCTGCAGCAGCAGCGTAGCAGATCTATTCTGCCAAGACCAAACACATTAACATTGCCATGTTCATTACCATGCTAAACCCTCCAAGAGTTGTCATGACAGAATTCCAAGTTATTGATCTTATAAATTAAATTTTTACTCATGCATCAACATTTTTCTTGAGTACTTTCTTGAGTATTCCTACATATCTGTTTATCTCAGGCTCCAGTAAAGCTGTCAGTTTGGGGGCAGGATTGGCCCCTCAGGGCCGCTCGTCTCTGGGTATGTCTTTGTCTCCGGCACGGATACCTGATGTGGATCCCATAGATGCAGCAGCTCACCTGCAGCTGCTGGGCGAATCACTGTCTCTGATTGGACATCGACTTCAGGAGACGGAGGTTTGTGTTGCAAAACTGTCCCTTGTAGAGAGGCCTGTCCACAAATTAGGTCATGTCCATAAACGTCTCTGTTCGTTCTGTAGGGGATGGTGGCGGTGTCTGGCAGTCTTTCAGTGCTTTTAGACTCTATTTTATGTGCTCTTGGTCCATTAACCTGCTTGACAGCACAAATTCCCCAGCTCAACGGCTGTCCACGCAGTATCTTGGTGAGACACACATTCACACACTGCAGTTTTTTTATTATGGGGTCCTCAAAAATTCACCGTTTTTATCCAGAACCTTAACAAAAGTTTCCTATTTGCTGTTCAAATAGAAAGTGTATGATTTCAAATCCTCACCCACTTTTTTTGCAGTCAAATACTTTGGACAACATCGCTTACATAATGCCTGGACTATGAATCTCCTAAAAGGCACTTACAAGAGACTGGGTTACATCTGGACGCATTCCCAGAAGCACCAAACCGAGGACCAGAGTTTCTTTTTTTAACTTTTTCTGATCAGTGGACATTCTTCGCCTCTGACATGTTTTTAAAAATGGTATTTAAAATGTTAGTCATTTTTTATTGTTGTAAAAAAAGATATCCTATTTTAGAGGACACTTTTGAAGTTTCCCTTTTGTGTTTGTGTTTAGTTTCAATGTCTGTTTTAAGATGTGTTTGTGAGTGTATGTGAGAGTGATCTGATTCACATGCTTTCGTAATGTCCAAAACATTTTATGTTTTAAAAAATTGTTAAAAAAAATATTTAAAAAAAAATGTTATATGTGCAGTTTCATTTTAGGGCCAAAAGTTGTTGTTGTTTTTTGTTGTTGTTGTTGTTTTTTTTTTTTTTTCCTTATTTAATGTTGAGTTAATTTATATCAACAGCAGTTTAACTGCACTGTCATCATTTCATATCTTACATATTGTATTTTTGTAATGCAAATGTTGTAATAATATTATAATTTTCAAGTTTTAGCACGCTTACAGGGCAAGCATGTATAAAATCATTTTTAAGGTGCAGTAACTTGTCCTTTTACACCTTAAGAAATTAGTTTCAATTTCACAAATATTTTTATAATAATGTGCACAGACATGAAGACCCCAACCAAACCAATGGACAAGGTCCTTCCTCACATAACCGTCATTTGGCTCCAGAATAACTTTATCCAATATGCCTATGAATATTTTTTCAGTTGCATCAATAATTGAAAGGTTTTGCTTGATGCAGTGTCCAGTCCGATAGGTATCAGTATGCATAAAAAATTACTTACTGCACCAACAATTTAGTTTACCTTTAAAGTGATCATTTTAAATAAGTGATTGTTGGTAGTTTTAGAAGATTGAGGAAAAAAGTACAATATATTTGCATTGATATATGTGCATTTTGCATTGACTTATTTTCATTAAATCTCAAAGACCTTAAGTGGGTTTGTTGTTATAAATGAATTTTCTTCATGTGCACATACGGTGACCCCATCCCCCCCAAAAATATTTAGACATGCAAGTCTGAATTTTCATGTACTAGATATTAAATTTCAAGTGTAACTACATTTATGTAGTTCATCATTAAATGTGATAATTTTCCATTAAAGCATAGTTTACTCAAAAATGAAAATTCCATCAAAATGAAATTTTTTCCTTCTGTGGAGCATGAAGATATTTGGAGAAATGTTGGTAACCAAGCAGTTTCAGTTCCAATTGACTGCATTGAAGAAATACAATCGAAATCATTGGGAACCAAAACGGTTTGATTTCCAACATTTCTCCAAATATCTTCTTTCATGCTTCACAGAAAAAATAAAGTCATATAGGTGAGTAAATGATTTTCATTTAGTTCTATAAAGACATTCATACATGTGCCTCATAAATGTTAAATATGATCGCATTTAAAAATCAGTTCAAACTATCAACTTTTTTTCTTTAATTGATTTGCATGAAAATCAGATTTTATTAGAACACATTATTGTTTGTATGTATTTATATTGCATGTGTTGCTATGATACAAAGAGGGACATTGCCAGGGGTTGATATTTGCACATTTATGGCCTTTTCGAGCCAGAAATTCCTGTATTGCAGCTTTCCCAAAAAACATTTTGTGTTGCCTGCAAGATTAAATTACCCTGTGGAATGTCACAACAGAGGCTAAATATTATAAAGATAAGATTAACTGCTGCATTTAGCTACAAATGTTTGAAGCATTGGCTGACTGAACCGAGGAAGAGTGCTCAACTTCCTGTTTGTGATTCCAGCTGATATAAATGCTGAATACTGTAGCCCACCCAGTTCATGAAAACAGACACACCTAAGAAGTCTCTGTAAAAGAGGTGTGATTCAGAGACAGAGAGAGGAGGAGGGCGACCCAACACCAACAGCATCACATGTTCGGCCAGAGCCACGCTCACTGCCGGTGTTACACGAGATTTTCGGTTTCAGTGGGCGGAGCATACATGAATATTCATGAATTTCCCGGACATGAGCATTTCAGTTCACGCTCCTTGTATCTCAGCAGGTTTAATGGAATATTTTAAAAAAGGTAAATATATTTACAGCGTTGCACAAACCTATGCCTAGACTATGTGTTCATCATTTTGTAACAGTTTATAATGTTTTCATTAGTTTGCACGTTTTGTGCAGTCCTCACTGACTGAATGATTGCTTAAGCTAGTTAAGCTAAACTTAAACTAAGCTAGCTTAAGTTTAAGCTTAAGCTAAGACACTTAAGCTAGTTGTAAATTACTTTGATTTCAGTTCGTTGTGCTGTAGCTTGCAATTAAATATGTCTGTGTTTGTTGTTATTTGTTTTCATTTTAATACAACAGCTGAAATAAACTTGTATTTGTGGATCGTTTTTCATCT
>NW_015627535.1:371790-372084 GCF_001515625.1 Sinocyclocheilus rhinocerous
GTGTTCCTTTAATAAAAAACAATTTGGATAAAACAAAATTGAATGTTTACAAGATTTTAAAGTAGCATATATATTGAATCCTTGTTACAAACTAAAAAGATCTATGCACCAAACCAAGACAACATAGGAGACAAGAGAGTGTGATGTTAACGTCCTTTTAGAGTCTGCTGTATAAAACTTTGACATAATAAAGCTAAAAAAAACAATTCTTCACTTGATTCTGGCATTTGATACATGACATTACCATTCAAAAGTTTAGGATTACTATGAATTTTTTTTATTTTTAAGAAATTT
>NW_015627535.1:372464-400165 GCF_001515625.1 Sinocyclocheilus rhinocerous
AATTCTTCACTTGATTCTGGCATTTGATACATGACATTATCATTCAAAAGTTTAGGATTACTATGATTTTTTTTTAAAGAAATGTATATTTTGCTCTTCAATGATGCATTAATTTAATAAAAATGAAAGTAAAGACATTTATTATATAAAAAAATATATATATTTCAAATAAATGCTGTTCTTCTGAACTTTCCATTCATCAAGGAATCCTGTCGCTGTATAATGGTTTCCACACTTCATTAAGCAGTACAACCATTTTCTAGCTGTTTCTTGAAGATGGCTAAGGACTCAGCTGCTCGAATTGAGTTGGGCAGGTCATTCCAGCAGGACGGAACAGTTTATGTAGAAAAAAAAGCCTAATTAAGAGTATATATGTTGACATGAACGCACCTGCCGTCCTGCCAGCGCCACACGTCTCTTCTGGCAGTCGGTGGCTGGTGTCTCAGGGCCTGTACAGTCAGACTCAGATGTCAAGCCGCCCAGGATGGCATTGACCGCACTGCTTTTCCCAGCACCCTCTGAGCCGAGCGACATCACTTACAAAGAAACCACTTTTATTTGGCTTTTCCCCCCAAATTATATATATATATATATATATATATATCCCATTAAACCTGCTGAGATACAAGGAGCGTGAACTGAAATCCTCAGTTCCACCTGGTTCGACACGCATGTCCGGGAATCTCATGAATATTCATATATGCCCCGCCCACTGAATCAGAAAATCTCGAAAACCAAAAATCTCGTAACACCGGCAGTGTTTTGACCATAGAACAGCAGGAGGAGAAACAGGAAGTACAGAGGAGCACAGACAGTACAGAGGAGCACAGACCAGGCCAGCTCATAAGCACACGGTACACAAAAGAGCAGTATCTCGCTTGAAGGTAAGCTTCTCAAGCCTGTGTTATTTATCAGCTTTCACGTAATCAGAAGCAGTCATCGGTTGTTTGGTATAGCACACTTCGAGAGGAAGCTGAACACTTATGTTTTAGGCTGTTTGTAAGCTGCCAGTTGAAATGTAGCAGTGAACGTGCTTTCCTGAGGTATGTGTAATGTGTGTTTGTTCCTCTGTGCTGAGTCATCTGAATGGAACACCCTTATTTCCCCATCAGCTGCTCTTTAGTGTGCTTTTTTAAATACATTTCATAATCTGCTGCTAAATACATTATGTTCTGTTCCTTTTCAAGCTGCAGACTATGGAGGAAAATACAACACAAGATGAAATTCACCAGGAAGAGAAAGACAGATCGGAAAGCAGTGAAGAAGGGCAGACAGATCTTAAGGAAAGAGGTTTGAAGTCGCTTTCACTTAAGGAAGTTTACTTTAGTTTCAGAAATTATGTTTGTATCTGATTTACATTAGCCAAAAAAAATGTAGCCTTGTTTTTGGACATCTACTATGGTAATACCTTGTTTTTGGACATGTACCATTGTAATATATCCTGAATCTTGATGTCTACTATAGTACCATGGTGTTTTTTTGAGTGCCACACTGTAAGAAAAGCAATTTAGATTACCAGGCAGGTTGAATAATATTTTTGATTCAGATTGATTACCACATGAAACGCATGTTTTAGGTTGCAAAACATTGTAGTGCATGTAAATACCATAGTACATGAATTACATAGTGAAGTCTTTAAGTAGACATTCTCATAAAAAGGTATAAAATCTTGTGGTACTAATATGTACCTTTTAAGATACTAATATGCACACTTTAAGGAAAAAGGTACTGCCCTGGTCACAGCTTTTGTACCTTTTTCCCCTTATATGTACCATAAAAAACATAAGCCATAATTTTGTCCTTATTTTTCTTTCCCTTTAAATGGCTTGGCATTTGTCCTAATAAACTGCAGAAACTCTTACTGAGACAAACATGTTTTTATTTTTTGGTGTTTTCTCTTGCTAATAGCATCTTACAGTATGTTCCTCTCCCAACACCCAAAGTAAAAAGGAAACAATTTTATAAGCATCGTCATTAAACTGTCGGCCCACCCATTAGCAGGTGGAAGATACTTTTCTATTCAGAAAACAGCCTTACTAAAAATAAAAAGCTGAGCCACATGAGTGGAGTGTAGTGTAGAGCTTTATTCGTGTGTTTAAACGGGTGTAACCATAACACACAGCCTGCTGACTGCAACATTCACAGCTTTTAGCAAATCCAGTCTTAAACTGTTTTATTAAATATTGCAGTTTAAGTTGCATTTCTGTTTCATGTCATGAAAGGTGTTATGTGTCAGTTCAGTCCTTAGGTGGCGCTATTGCATAAAAATTATGTGATGCAGAACTAGTCAAATTGGCATTCACATTATTATATCCTGATAATCGGTGTGTGTAATACATCATAAAGACCCTGCTGTTTTAGGTATTAAGTGCTATTTAAACTTTATGTATCAAGTACTAGCACAATTCACTTTTATCTTTGATATCATAATATAATTGTTACTCCAGACATTTCTTGTTTATGTTCAGCATTGATTTTAACCTGTTGTCCATGTAGCCCATTAATATTTGATCTAAAAATATATTTAAATTGTTTTAGTTTTTTTTGTTTTTGCGTCACTATGCACATTTTATTCTTTTCATTACTTTTCATTTTGTTCATTCAGGTCTCGTGCTATACAGGACCAGTTTATTTATCCTGGTTTTTCGTTCAACCCACATGTGGAATTACAAGCTCCAATATTTGTGTGGAAAGAAAAAGATGATTTTCATTGAGATAGCGAACTGTTGTGCTTGTGAAACACGAATTTCCACTTAAATAGGAAAAATATTAAACACTTCTTGCTTTTTGTTTGCTTTGCTAATAAACCCATATTTGTATCAGTTTGTCACACCGTTAACTGACATTGATCAAAATCTATTTCTTCTTTAAATATTAAAAGGCATTAAATTCAACATTATGTTCACATGTTTCACATGTTACAATAAATCAGCTGATATTGGATAATAGTAAATATATACAATACATTCTGTATACTAAAGCATACCACTCAAATAGATTTTAAAATAAAACTCAAATTGTTTTAAATGCAAATCAAATGTGGATTTAAAAAGTGCAAAATTAATCTGCCATGCAGTTATAAATTTCATATTTTAATATGCCAGTATTGTAATGAAATTTTCAGAAATTAAATGTATTCATTTAAAGATGAGATTGAATTAACCCTCATAAAACCAATTACACAACTTTGGGTCATTTCATTATTTTTTTTTTTCATTATTTATTCAAAAGTAAATCTGAAATTTGGGGGAAAAAGCCAAATAAAAGTGGTTTCTTTGTAAGTGATGTCTGTCTTTAATAATGCTCAGTTTCTCTGTTTCTGTCTGTGGTTCTAGAGTTGAGACTGGTGCTGCTCGGCTCAGAGGGTGCTGGGAAAAGCAGTGCGGTCAATGCCATCCTGGGCGGCTTGATATGTGAGTCTGACTGTACAGGCCCTGAGACACCAGCCACCGACTGCCAGAAGAGACGTGTGGCGCTGGCAGGACGACAGGTGCGTTCATGTCTCACTTAAAGCTCACTTTCAGCTACCTGATCATTCAGTTCTGCACAGTTTTTGTGTAGTTTAAAAAAAAAAGAAAGTTGCATCAAGGCATGTATGTAATTTCCTAGTATGTGACTAGGCATATCAAAAGCATTTCATAAAATGACGTTTATGTGTCATATTTATGTTCACATTATATTCACATTTATGTATGCATGTCCTAAACCATAACATATATTGTACAAATTTAACAGAATTTTAGCAAACTTTAACTGCCTTTTGTTTGTTTGGTTGAAAGGTGCAATTATAAAACTAGTAGTTCATAAAACTGAGATGCCACCTGGGAGATTTAATTAAATGTAATTAAAATTATAGTTTTTTTTTTTTGAAGAATGTCAGTCCAATTTATATTTGTCTGCAAAACTAGTTTAAACCTTTGATTCAAAAAGATAACCATTAAAAAAATTAACATAAAAAGTGTTTACAATTTACAATAAGGTTCCTTTCGCTAACATTTAACATGAAAATGTAATGATTGTTAATAATTATATTATTATGATATATAATTCTAATGAGAAATATTATGTAAGTTAACATGAATGAACAAAGAAAAATACTTCTAAAGCATGTATCAATCTCAGTTAATGTTACGTTCAACATTCACTAACACATTATTAAAATCAAAAGTTGTGTCTGTTAATATTATTGGATATTCCTCACCTAACATCTAGCGTAGCTTTAGTTCTGGCAGGTCGCGTTAGTCAAGCTCGCATCAGCTGAATCTCAGCTGATCCCCATCTACCTAACTGTATGCTAATTGTCAATCATCTTTGATTATAGTGGTCCTGACAGAAATGAACAATGAACAGTTGTATTTTTAATAACTAACATTAACAAAGATTAATAGATACTGTTACAGATATATTGCTTATTGCTGGTTAATGTTAGTTAATGCATTAACTAATTGTGCCTTATTGCAAAGACTTAGCAAATATATTATACATATAACAATATGCTTGTGCCATTCAAAGTGGTCTAGTGTTACCTAAAGTTATACTAATAAACTATGTTACACCTTGTACTTGGACACCCCTTTACCATGGTAAAAACAAGACCTTTCATGGCTTTTTTTTTTTTTTTTGCTGTATTCAAATAGATCCATTAGTGCTCTCTTATTTCATAGTGTATTGAAGGGGCCATTTCTAAAAAATATTTCTTTGTCGTCTTCTCTGCACAGGTGGCTGTCGTGGACACACCTGACTGCCTGTGCATCGAGCGTCCCGCTGAGGACGTTCGCCGTCAGTTTTCGCTCTGCGTGGCTTTATCGGCCCCGGGGCCCCACGCTTTCTTGCTCCGTGTCCCTGTTCACCGGCCCAGCAACCTGGAGCTCCAGATTTTGGAGACCATCGAGAAGGTATTTGGCCCTGAATCGGTCAGTAAACACGCAATGGTGCTCTTCACTCGCATGGACCGACTGCCTGAGGATGTTTCTCTGGACGAGTATCTCAATACACAACGGCCTGACTTGCTAGAGCTTGTGCAAAAGTGCGGGGACCGACATCACCCGCTGCGGCCGGGATCCAGCGTGGAGGAGCTGTTCATAAAAGTGGAGGAGATGGTGGAAGAAACTGGGACACAGTTCTACACCTGCCCTCTGTTGCAGGAGGCAGAGAGGAGAGTGAAAGAGAAGGAGGAGGAGATCTGGAGAAGCAGAAGAGAAGAAGGAGAGGATGATTTGGAGGGAATAAGGGCCGAAGCAGAGAAAAGTGTGGACGATTTGGTGGTTGAGGGAATCGCAGAGCTCTGCGTCTCCCCGCCTAACACCTCGTTCTTATGCTGGTTGTGGGACAGTGTGGTCGGGTGGCTCCTGTGGCTCCCGAATATGGTGAGGGGCAGTGCTTTACTGGGGTCGATCGTGGGGTTGTTCGTCGGGGGGCCCTTAGGAGGGGCCATGGGAGCAGCGGTGGGCTCTGTGGCGACGGAGGTGGGTAGACGGAAACAAAAAACCAAGTGAGCACTTGAAAATTTTGTAACAGTTTATTGTAATTTGCATTAGGTCAAAATGAAACATCAAAAAGCAGATCAGTTGTTCATGTACATTCAATTACGAATATATAGTCAGTCCAAACTGTATTATTAACTTAATACTTAGATTTGAATTGAACACTTAACATTAATTTCAGAGTCTTAGATTTTGGGGTATCGACCTTTTGATTTAATGACAAAGCACTTTACACAAGTTTGTGTAAAACTGATGATCAGGTCCATGTTTGCTTGTTTAATTTCTGATCCAGAAATAGTGCGGAATACTAAAATATTTCTTATTAATTTTACCTTATGACTTTTTTATTTTTATTTTAACTGAAAACATTCCATTTATATCTGTTTAAATTAGATGTAGAATTTAGATTTTCAGTTTATTTGTATGATTTTTAATCATACAAAGTTTAATATATATATATATATATATATATATAAAACAAACTTTAATGTGTGTATACAAAGTAATTCCAACTAGTTGAATGTTTATTAACCAATGATCTGTTAAGCATTATATATGCAGTAATGTTTGTTAATGTTACTCATGAAAAATACTATAAAGTGTTACCAAACATTCAAGTGCTTAAAGAATCTTTATAGCTTAACACCAAAAGCAAGTATAACAAAGTCCATTTCTAATGATGAGCAGAAGAGAAGGATTAAGAGATTCATTTCTCAGACTTTTTGTGTGTGCACTGTTAGTTTTGCACTAAAGCTTTTTTTGCCTTAAACACTAGATGCTATATGATTGTGTTTTGAGTTTAAAAAGCATCTATTCATAAGCACTGTAGAGCAATGGAATGAAGATCACTGTCTTAACACTGTCACCAAATAGCTTTATTTCACACATGCACGAGTAAAATATATGTACATATTAAATAAATTCATATTTAAAAATATTAAGTAAATTAAAGTTGCATATATGCACATATAAAACATTTGACATCAAATCATATATAATAAACAGTGGCACAAAGCATTTGGACAATTTAAAGTCACACTTCTTCACAATTAATGCTGAATGCTGTGGTGATTTTTAGTGGATTTAAGTAAAATTTCCTCAAGTTTGCATGTGTAGTTCATCACATTAATTATTAATACGATCCATTAGTGTTTAATAACCAGAAAGTGTCCAAATAATGTATATCGTGTACATTATATGTTATTTTAGCATTTATAACCATTTATATTAAGTGTGTTATATGTAATGTTTTGCTTGAAAGTGTGCTTGTGCTATCTTTTTTTTAAAAAGTACATGTTTTGTTATATAATACAAAGATTTTCATACACACAAGTGCTGCTTAAGTGTCCCGAAAACCATTTGGAGCCACTGTATCATATATCCATGTATTTACTTTAGGCTACATGTATTGTCTGCCACATATCGCATTTCTGTATGGGACAGAGAGGATGTGTCTCTGAAAAAACAAAGATCTATGATAAATCCAATCAACCCATCAGCTAAGTCTTTTAACAGCTTCAGGAGCCACAGCAGACAAGAATATTGTGAAAACGCTCTTATACCACTGCAGAAAGATGTCAGAATTCATAAGCACTGTAGAGCAATGGAATGAAGATCACTGTCTTAACACTGTCACCAAATAGCTTTATTTCACACATGCACGAGTAAAAATCACATTATCACTTTTAAGTCTGAAGCGCTTTTTTTGAAGTAAGCATTTAACTCTAAGCGCACTATAAACTCAGGATTTGTTTACAGGCCATAAACATCTCCGGATCTTGGTGCATAACAGTGATTTTATTACATCACTGTTGCACTAAACAGCTGCTATGGAACAAATGCATGCTACACATTTTCAGACTGATCGCATGAGCATAAATTTAATAACGCTCCTCATGTAAGTGTTTTTCATGTGCAATTTTGCCACTTAATTGGTTTGCAATTCAAATGTTTCTGCAGCTGTTCTGGAGTATGAAAATAAAGCGGCGTAATGAAAACAATCAGTTATGGTGTGATTAATTTCTGTGTTTTATTTATACGCACATATGCAATCACTGGTTTCAGTCATTGGTTTGGAGTTAAGAAATAATAGAAAAAAAAAAGATAACAAATATGAAATCCCATGCACATATGGCCATATATATTAAATACCAGTATTTATTTGTGATTAAATTTGAATTTTCTTAATATTTTCATAATATTTATTGCTTGAAAAGTGTGCTTGTGATATCTTTCTTAAGAAAAATGTTTTTTTTTTGTTATATAATACAAAGATTTTCATACACACAAGTGCTGCTTAAGTGTCCCGAAAACCATTTGGAGCCACTGTATCATATATCCATGTATTTACTTTAGGCTACATGTATTGTCTGCCACATATCGCATTTCTGTATGGGACAGAGAGGATGTGTCTCTGAAAAAACAAAGATCTATGATAAATCCAATCAACCCATCAGCTAAGTCTTTTAACAGCTTCAGGAGCCACAGCAGACAAGAATATTGTGAAAACGCTCTTATACCACTGCAGAAAGATGTCAGACAGACCAATGCAAAGACATCTTTCTCTCTCTCTGCCTCTTTTGCAAGAGCAGGTTTATGGTTTTGACATTGATATAAGTGATAGTCTGCTAAACCCATCCATCAAAAAAAAAAAAAACCCATCCCTGGATTTCTGCCTTTAGTACAGCAAGGCGTTTCCTCATGTGGGTGGTTCGCCCAGGGAGAGAGAGAGCGAGCGAGAGAGAGACACAAGCCTGCTCTCATGTTTCTAAGCACAGAGAGAGAGAAGTACAGAGAAAGAGCTTGCTGTGGGACGTACATCTGTCTTCCAGATGTGGCTTTATGCAGTTGTTTGAAACAGGAAAAAAGAACATTTAAAAAATAAAGGAAAATTGGTGCTAAACAGATTTTTATTGTCAGGGATTATGGATGTAGTGCTCTATAGATTACAGTATAGCAGGCTGTGTATGACTCAGCCAGTACTGTATATCTTAACCTCAGATCCATCTTTAAAAAACGATGCAGGAATGATGTAGTGCGGTCCCCTGCGTACTTGGACTTGTGGATAACGTGTTTAAAAAGGAACACCTGTCCAAATATTATTCTGTCCTATTGGACATGCGTCTGGAAGAGGACAGGGAGAGAGGGGGATGAGAAAATGAGGGAGAAATGTGTAAAAGCAAGCAATGGAAAAAATTAAAAGGAGGGGACTGTGGATTAAAATAAGAAAAAAAACAGTAAACATATGAACACCCGAGTTTGTTTCCCCCACATAAAAAACACTGAATGTTCTTTTCACGGCCATATAGTTAGCTCTCAAAGGACCCGATGCCCTTGAGAACCGACACCGTAATGATTTGTGTAACACGGGCCAGAGTCTCGCGGAGTCACAAGTGTGGCCCATCTTTAAAACGGTAAGGATGAGTTATGCCGCCACGGCCCTCAGCGGAGATGTTGTTGTAAGGGCCTTGTGGTCCACTCAGTGAGGAGCAGAAGCAAACTGCAGATGCCTCGGCTTCGCTCTCTTAAGATCGCGGCCTGTGGCCTGAGAAAGAGCAAAATCGAAGCGAAAGAAACCGAGGAGGGACACACACACACTTTTCCCACAGCGCGCACATCATCTTTTAGCCGTTAGCTCGCGCGGCCAGTGTTGCCAACTGCTTTCAATTGAAAGTAGCTAAAACTGGTAGCTAAATGTCACTAGATGACATCACAATGGCAAATTCACTGATCTATATAAAGATGAACGTAGATCAGTGGGCAAGATGAGAACTTAGATAAGGTTTGTCCAAGAAGTTGCTATATTTGTCCCTAAACTTTTGAAAAAAGTCTCAAAAGGGGCGGGGAAGTCGCTAAATCTAGCTACAAAGTAGCTAAATTGGCAACACTGCGCGCAGCGCACTTTTCAAAATCAAAAAGCCGTGAATGCTCGCTAATGTGCAAACAATGGGCTGCGGAATCGATTACAAATGTAAGATCTCTTGCCATTTATTTATTTGTAATTATTAAAGTAATATAATAAGATTACAGTTTTAACTAGGAAATACCGTTTTGCCACTTTAAAACTAAGCCACTTTAAGCTTTTGTAGAAAGTGTAAAAAAAAACTATATGAAGTAGCGGTTTTTCGTTGGTTGAAAATTTTAACAAATGATTGAAATAATGGAATATTTATCGTGTATATCGATTTTTGTTTACAAAAGGCCTAAATTGAGAGAACTCACAAATGTTTTTCAAGGTCTCACACGGTTACTTCCTGTTTTTAGATAAACCAGGCAGCTCAGTCATTTCCGGTCAACTGTCAAAATCAGCTGCGGAGCGCCCTTTGCTCAGTTTCTCTACATAATCCATTAACAATTTGAAGAAAATTTTTGTTTGTCTGTGAGGACCAAACGTCCATGTATTCTGTTTAAGCAATGACAAACGCGTGTGTGTAAAAAATTTGCGAGTGAATCCGCTAAATTGTTCCGCGAGTCATTGCTGTGATTGACGGTGAAACTGTAGCGATGTAGGAAAGGAACTAACTGACAAGCCGATGTCAAAAATAAACCTGTGCATCAAGTGATTCAGACTAAATTCGGAGTAACAAAACTACAGCAGCAAGTAAATTGGCTGAATGTATATCAGCTTCTACAGTTAAAGATAAAACTTTTAAAAAATGTAGTTTTTAAATTAAATCTAAAAATATTTCAAAATATATAATGCATTATTTAATTGTTATACCATTAATAATTAGCTTAATTTGTAGTTAACTAGTTAAGTATTTAAAAAAAACAAAACAAAAACCTTATAGGCTGTTGGCGTCTGGGCATATTTATTTTTTAAATGACATGAGACTTTGTGACTTCCTGCACTTGCTATACTTTATACTTAAGTACAGTAAAAGTACAAAAATTTGTTAGAATTTTATAATATATTCAAAAGCAAGACTTGAAAAAACTAGGGAGTTGAAATGGCAACTGAGCTCATGAGTGATCCTCTGCTGCCATCTACTGGTTATAATGGTAATTTCATGTCATTTTCATCTTAAAGGGGTCATATGATGTTATTTTAAAGATCATTATTTTGTGTATTTGGTGTAACAGAATATGTTGACATGCTCTTTAAAAGTCTTTGTTTTCAGCCAGGAGACATTTTTGGCAAATTTTTTCATGTCATCTTCAAGAATCAACAGGGAATCTTTAAAGTTAATTTTACTGCACAGCTGTAGAGTTGAGAAATAATAAAGGCTTTAAAATATTATGTTTTAAAAATTTGTTCATGACTATGAAAGTAAGTTATTGATTATCAAGAATACAATGTAGTTTACGAGATAGCATCGCTAGCAAGCTAACGTTAGCCTAAATAGTTAGTGTTTAGTTGTCAGCATTTAAATGCACAATTATGTGTCTAGGTACTCTCCTGGGATTGCCAGGCTCGGCATATAAAACTATATGTTGTTAAATAACACAAAACTTTATGTTAATGTTGCCATCATTATTTACGGTGTTGCAATTATTTTGTTTCTCAGTTTCTGACAAGAACAAAGCAGGAAAGGTTTCTGTGAAGGTCTCAAGAGTCTCTAACTATATATACCATAACGTCAAATGATGCTTCACAGGAAGTTTACGAGCTGGATTATCGTTATGTGGAAGTTCTAAAGGACGCTCCGTGCATAGTCTATTCCATATCAGTACTCTTTGGATTTGAGACTTTAGTCTTTGCAACTTTACAGATCTTCTTTATGCACCAAGAGCTTGTAACACTCCAAAGAGAAAGGAAAACTTGAAATCGCATCATATGACCCCTTTAAAAGTCTTTGTTTTCAGCCAGGAGACATTTTTGGCAAATTTTTTCATGTCATCTTCAAGAATCAACAGGGAATCTTTAAAGTTAATTTTACTGCACAGCTGTAGAGTTGAGAAATAATAAAGGCTTTAAAATATTATGTTTTAAAAATTTGTTCATGACTATGAAAGTAAGTTATTGATTATCAAGAATACAATGTAGTTTACGAGATAGCATCGCTAGCAAGCTAACGTTAGCCTAAATAGTTAGTGTTTAGTTGTCAGCATTTAAATGCACAATTATGTGTCTAGGTACTCTCCTGGGATTGCCAGGCTCGGCATATAAAACTATATGTTGTTAAATAACACAAAACTTTATGTTAATGTTGCCATCATTATTTACGGTGTTGCAATTATTTTGTTTCTCAGTTTCTGACAAGAACAAAGCAGGAAAGGTTTCTGTGAAGGTCTCAAGAGTCTCTACCTATATATACCATAACGTCAAATTATGCTTCACAGGAAGTTTACGAGCTGGATTATCGTTATGTGGAAGTTCTAAAGGACGCTCCGTGCATAGTCTATTCCATATCAGTATATGAATGTAAAATGAAACAAGATACCTTCTGATGTTCATTCATGTTCATTTCGTGCTATAATTAGTAAATCGCAAGAGATGATCGGTCAACATTCCGCTTGAACTGAGGCGCTACCCCTACGTGTTGAAGAGTGACAAAACAGTATTTATTGTTTGAATATCTTAAAAATGACAAAATTTGAAATCTGAAACTTTGTTTCACACCAAAAGTAACCTGCTCTGTCTTGTCTGTGGGCGCGTTGTCAGTGTCCTCTTTGCTCCGCAATGTATTTTTCACTGCACGAGAACATGTGTGGCGTGAGAGCGCCAGGCTTGTTGTCGGACATAGCAACAGTTACTAAGGGGGGCGGGTCTTTGCTAAGGGTCAATATAAATCACATAGATGCTTGTTAAGATTCCATCATGTGCCATCAAACAATCCATTTTTTTAAATAAAATGCTTTGTTGTCAAGTAAAGTAAAACGGTAATAACTAAAAAATAAATAATAAATAAAATTTAATTTGAGAGATTTAAAAACTGGATTACTAGGTCTACCTATATATACCATAACGTCAAATTATGCTTCACAGGAAGTTTACGAGCTGGATTATCGTTATGTGGAAGTTCTAAAGGACGCTCCGTGCATAGTCTATTCCATATCAGTATATGAATGTAAAATGAAACAAGATACCTTCTGATGTTCATTCATGTTCATTTCGTGCTATAATTAGTAAATCGCAAGAGATGATCGGTCAACGTTCCGCTTGAACTGAGGCGGAATATATTTATATATATAAAACAGCCTTAAAGCCCTAAAAATGTGATCCATGTAACATACTGTAAATCAAAGAGATGCTGGAGATGAACTACACGCTGCTTAGCCACAGCACACGACTGCTGATTGACTGTAAACAGCGTGAATCTTCTGAAACACATGATGTCCAGCACCCAGCCCTGGAGAGAGGGAGCGCTCCACCGAATTGAGTTCCCTCATCTTTTTCCTATTAGTGCTATTTTCATGTTCCTCCCTGTAGCATGAGCGTGTGTGTGTGGCTGTGATTGTTTAGAATGAGTGTGTAACAGTGTGTGTGGCTTTCAGGCAACATATGAAGCATTGATAATAGCCCTGGCCAAATTACAAAATAAAAATGGACCAACAAAAGTTTGCTTTCATAATAGCATGCCGAGTGCTTACTTTTTTTTACGTGCACAATCAAACTGTTAATGTTTATGAGGCACTGGCAACGTTTCAGTGCATAAAATGGTGGTGTTTATTTATTACATTTGTGAACACAACTGAAGCCTAGCTATGAGGTATGTGCTCTCAAAAGCACTTTACTTTTAAAGCTTTTCTCTGCAGTGTCTACATTCAAGTCTTTTTGAAACCTTGAAATGTTTTTTTTTTCACTACACAAGTACAATAAACAGAAATAAAATCAATCTAAGAGCTGTGCCGATACAATCTTATGTAGTTATTCTCATATTATTGCAGAATATGTACTGTTAATATGAACTAAGCTACCATTCAAAAGTCTGGGATCGATAAGATTTTTAAAATGTTTTTGAAAGATATCTCATGCGTAATGCTGCATTTATTTGATCAAAGATGCCGTAAAACTATAATATTGTGAAATATTATTGCAATTTAACTCTGTATTCAAGGTATTCATTTAGCCAATTTACCGAATCACTTCAGTGAATCAAGAATCACTAAATGAGTCATTGAAATGATTTAGTCAGTGAGTGATGCATTAGACTGATTCAATAGTTTGGATCAAGACTTTTGAGCCTTTCTGAACAATTCATTAAAAAATGTGCACAAATGAGTGTGACTTCATTCAGAAGCACTGTTGGAGTGAGCTGTTCAGGCTTAATGCAGATCATCAAGAACTGCTAACAGCACCTAATGCCAGGAAAATCAGGAAAATCAGTATTTTGCCTCCCATACCTTATCTGAATACAGCCTTGAGTGATCTTAAATTGACTCAAGTGTGAGTACTAATAATCCTTCCCTCAAATCACAGCGGGACGGGGGCCTTGCTGTGCTCCGCGCAGGCCTTTAATTGATTAATTGTGCTGGCCTCACTAACTGACATGCTGCTGCCGGTGAGCGGGTACGGCCTTGTTTGAAGTGCAGGCCTGCGGGATGTGTTTGAACATACCATAGAGAGATCGCTGCTCTTTGTAATGGACACCACTCTGCGGTCTGATCGCAGCTCAGGGTCAAGCCAAAGCAAGCATACTGTTCCTCCCATTACCAGACACAGCGAGAGATCTGGATACTGCTTCAAGGATGAACTAATACAATGCAGATCTGACCAGGATTGCTCCTGTCCAATACAGCGGATCAGGCCCCGACCGCACACTTGCGTAATGGAAGAGTCGGATCTGTTGGGATACCGTTATATAATTCATAACCCAATGTCAGTCTGACAAATCAAAGCGACTGAAATGCTAATAGAACAATTACATCATACAGGGCTGTCTTTGTTTTTCTGATGGATATGTTTGATCAAGAGGCTAAAATTAGTTCTACAACACTTACCAAAAGGACAAAACCTAAAAAAAAAATTGGGTTTGAAATGACAAGAAACATAAAGCTTGTGAAACACATTTTCTTTGATGCTCTGGCTGTTAGATACTTTAGAGCTTGTGTTCAGAAGTACTATCAAGTTGTGTTATTTTAAATGTAAAACATGCACACGCGAGACCTTGGGCTAAAGAGGACTGTGAAACAGCAATCATCTGGTGTCAAGGCAGGGAGAAATGCTGCAATTGGGTTTGAATCCAGTTTTGGTCTCATTTAAAGGAACAGTTCACCTAAAAATGTTTTTTTTTTGTATGTTTTTGGAGCTTCACAGACATTGTTGAATGCAAAATAGCTGTGTACGTATTCTTCAACCATCTCCTTTTGTGTTCCACAGAAGGAAATGACAGCATGCAGGCTTGGAACGACATGAGGGTGAGTAAATAATGAGTTTTCCTTTTTGCGTGAACTAATCATATAAGAACCCCAACCCGAAGTTTCACATCAGCCAATAAAATGCAGACAGAAAATGATGAGAGGGAGGCAGAAAGAGAGAAAATGACGTCCTTCATCTGAAATCTCAAATGAAAGGCAGTGTATTGGGCCTAAGGGCCAGACCTCTGATTTCCACTGTGGTACTTTTGAAAGCATGCATTAAGCAGAAGACTGGGAGTGAGGGAAAAATAGAAAACAGAAATGGCTGCAATTTGTCTATGCGGGGAGGAAATAATTCCCTGGGAAATTTCATCAATACTGTTCCTTATTTATGAAAGAAAGCTTTAACCCAGCTTTAAAAAAAAAAGACTTCTTAAAGTCGAAATGAAATGAAAATTCATGATTTCATTGTGAACGATTCACAATTTTTTACCTCATCATTTTTATTCAAAATGTCACAACTCGATCTTCCGGTGACTTGTCAGACTCCTCTCTGGTGACATGAAGGACTTCTCCAATCATTTAGTCCACTTAAACCCTGTCCTTTTCCTACAATCGACTGCAAACTCACATTCAGATCAACAACAGATAAATTAAACCAAGTCCTGTCCTACATTTTTTTTTCTCGTTGAATATTCTGTTTATCTCTAAAATTACCAAGTGAAACAGGATATTACTGTTTCTAACAGATTATGAATGCATTGTGAAAACCATTTCTTATTGACTTTAATGTTGTCCTAAAAATGTTATATTTATTTACTTGATTTTACAAAATGTATTTAATGCATTATTTAAATTAAACAATTTGCTGTTGTTGTTTTTTTTGTTGCAAAAATGTTATTTTATCTATTTTGCATTATTTTATTAATATGTCAGTAATTATTCATAATTTTGTTTCTCACATTTGTATCCAGAGGTGGCCTTTACGCCTCATGTATCTGGACTTCACAGTCTTGAGGATATAGTCTGTTTTTATTTCATCTGTTATCACAATGCCCTGTGATTTTGCTGAAACGGGGCAAAACTAGCGTGTTTGTGTATGCGTGCCATGAAAGGCGGGAAAAGCAGACATGCTGCGGCCTCTTTGATGCACTTTGAGTCAGGCACTTGGAATAGACACGAGGTAAAAAAAAACTAGGAGGGTTTGCGTCTGTGCAGCAACCACTAATGAACCGAGCACGACGCTCTTTCACTCTCCAGTGACTCAAAGTCATTAATGTGTGCAAACTATCGAGCTGTCTGTCATGGCCAATGAAACTGGAAAAGATAGCTTCAAAAGAGCATGAAAAAAAACCCTGTCCTGAACTTCCTGAGTGATGCAGCCCTTCCCAGAGGGAAACAAAACACTCTCCGCCACATCTGAATCTCTGTTACAATTCTTCCCTTTCCAGAAAGAGCTGAAAAAAGCAGAAAAGGAGGGGATGTTGCATTGTGACCAATATGCTCTCCATATGTCTGACTGCGGCCGCTGTCTTTCAACCCGGCTCATGTTTTTTATTTTTAATGGAATTTGGATTTTCTTCCACATATCTATTTATCTAGCTTTTATTCTCCAGGGATTTATACGTGTGTATTCAGTGAGCGTGTACACGCCGCCAGGCCATCCATTCACAGCTCAGGTTATTGATAGGTTGCTGTGTGAGACGAGACTGAATAATGACTTGAAGCACAACTCGAAGCCTCCTTGGCAGATGTCTAATGCCAGCCACATCATCACCACACTATACAGACTATCATCCGTACAATGGTTAAAATTGCTATCAGATGCTTTTATTCAGCATCGAGATGGCAGATGAAATCAAAGTTGGTACTTTATGTCATACCAGCTGGACTGGTACAGTGATATATGCTTAACATCTGGCAATCTGCTTTATGACTTAAGCATCCATGTTTGAGTGAGAATTTTAGCCTGATGATGTCCATCTGCCACTATAAAGGCCCGGTTGTTAGATTATAATAGTGACTGTGCGCCCCAGATTTTTCAAACTGATTGGAGAAACTTTATGAGCATGCATGTGTGAGAAAACCAGGGTGGTCTGGCTCTGAGTAGCTTGTGCGACTGTCACGACGGAACAATTCTCGACACACTCCGACCGCTGTGAGATGCTAGATAACAAAGACACCATTGATGCTGACCTTTTGCTCTTTGGTAAAAACCCCCCTGACCTCTGACTTAACCAAACACACAGAGATACACACCATCATGCACTTTCAAACACACATGTAGTCTCTCCCGTGTTACAGTTCTGTGGAATGCATCTCAGGTGCAGGGCCTGCCCTGGTTCCAATTAGATGAGTATAAATTAGCGTGACTTTCCCCTCTTCTATCCAAACATTCTCTTTCTCCCAACCCGTGCTATCTAAAACCCCCTTCTCTCCTTCCACACCTCTCTTTCAAGCCCCCTCCCCGTTCACTCATTCCCTGACCACCCTCCCATTCCTCACCACATAAATTTCCTCTCTAATGTTTACACTCCCGCACTATGTGTCTGTGGTTCAGCAGGCGATATCTCGATTGCTCTTTCATTGGGATCTATGAATATATAAATAATAAATATAACAAATAGTATATAAAAAAGAAAAATTAATTATATTAAACAAAGTAATTGGTTCCTCTTATTCATTCCCATCCTTATTAAGTTCTGAGCACCTTTTCTGCTGCTTGAAATGGATCATTAAATGAGTCAATTTGTGAAATCTATAGTCGTGATTGAGTTCATACAATGAAACCACAGTGTATTTTTTTGTTTCTCACAAAAGCATTGTTATTTGTAAATTAGATATTTTCCAGATGTTTTATATTGGGCAGCATCATTGCATAATGAGGTGGAATAAATGAAAGGAGTAGTTTTTAAGCTACTTCCAAAAGGTAAATTTAATTTTAAATGTTGCCTGAGAAGTAACCCCAGCACTTATTTTAAAACCATTTAAAATGGCCATTAATGACGTGGAAGGGTTTTTTGCAGACCTACCGTTATACGCCCAAGAGACCACCAGAGATCTGCTGCTATGGACCAGACCATTATTTTATTTGGAATGATTTTGCGGGCATTTTACCCATTTTGTCTTTTTTGTTTTTTGACAAAAATTGCATTTTTTTTTTTTTTTTTTACAATATTCGCCTAATAACTGTAGTAGCTGTGGTATTTTTGTGAAATAAACATTTTCCAGGGTATTTTCTTTTGCCATAACGAAACCTAAATACATAATTTTACAACGTTATATATCTTTATTCTCTTTGTGAACCATTGCAATTTTCAGGAAGTGTCCAAAAGGAGGTTTTATCAAATTTAACTAAATATTTTTAGTCGAAGCTAGGACAGAAACACACGTCGTCATACGTTTTCCCTCCGTTTTGGCGCGCTGGACACCTGTCATACCCGTATTTACGCGCGTGTGCGCACAAGTTCTTTACCCGCGTAAACCGCAGCTTTGACAGGGAAAATAGCGAAAATAAGGAAATGAACGGAGCATGTCCTCCTGGAACTTCACAGGTTCACAGGAGTCAAATACTCCGAAGGCCGCACAAGTCTTCATATTTTCTTTCCACAGCCACTGTTTCATTTTAACTGCGCGCTAGACCTCCGCGTGCCCACAGCGCAAGCCTTTCACGCGCCGCAACTCATCCAGAGGCGCGCAGAGAAAACATGAGCCTGGCTGCTTTATAGCTCTCCGGAGACCGATAAGCTCGACCTGACCCCCTTAAATAAGAGAAGTGTGGTTCAGGTCTGGGTTTTACCTCCCTAAGGGGGGTTGAAAGGGAGGAAAGGACTGAAAGATAGAGGTGAGCCATGAAGGTATTGGGGTTTGTAAACGCCAGACACGTGTGAGGATAGATTAAAACTGCCTCTGAGAAATAAATTCAGTAACGCTAACTTTCTCAAAAAAAAAGAAAAAGAAAAGAAAAAAAAGTGAAATATTTTCCAGCATGGACGTGTCTTTTTTTCCTATTGTAAACGATAGATAGATAGATAAAAATATAGATAGATAGATAGATAGATAGATAGACGCCAAAATGTAATTGTTACTTAAATATACTGTGGTATAACTGGTATTAGCTTCCACTAATATAAAATAAGGAAATTGTATATTTTTTACAGTGTTTGTTTCACAGTAGTAACAATAATTGTAGCTGTGGTAAATTTGTGGAAAATATAGTTTCCATCATATTTTCTTTGCCAAGACTAAACCTAAAATACATACCTTTTAGGGATTAGACATTAATTGGTCCCTTTGCTAACCATTGTGATTTTCATGATGTGCCCAAAATGAGTTTTTTTTCAGTTGTTGTGGGTGGTTGCTAGGGTGTTGCTATGCAGTTTAAAAGTAAACTGGTGGTTGCTTACTGGCTGAAACCAAAACAATCCATAATTACATATAGAATGTGGCAAGGGTTCCTTTTTATAAAAAATAATAATGAGTGAAACTACAGAAGACAGATTGTAAAAACAAGTTATATCTTTTTGTACAAGCCAATTTGTGCGATATCATACATTTTCACCATCTCATGTGAATTTTCACAAGGTGTTATCATTTGTTGGTTTGCTTAAAACCCAAACAGGATATGAGCAATAATAATAGTCACAGGTGGAACTTTCTTGGAGCAGGTGTGTTTTTTTCTGGGAATCTGAAAATGTTTAAAGCACTATAAGCTACTGTCCAGTTAGGATATCTCTAACAACTCACTGGTAGAAGATACAGCAAAGTGTGTAGTTTGTAATGGCATCCCATATACATGATGCATGGAACACTTAACGCATATTTTACCTTGCCCTGGTCTTCACTCCTCCACTCAACCTCTCCGGTAAACCTAATAGTCAGATAAGGAGGTCAAACTTTCACCTTTGTTACATGGAGGCCTGTCAAGTACAGCCCCCAGCTCTCTCACTGTCTTTCATGCAGACTCATGGAATGCTGTTTTCCATCCGTCTCAATCCAGGAGGAACAACTCCGGCTTGATTTGGCGTGTGATAGATGTATCCCATGCAACACCTGCAGCATCCTCCAGGGCTTCCATCCATCAAAAGAGCTTTATTGTGTGCCTAGAACTGCCCCCAATGTAGAACAAAACTGGTTTATGTGTAAAGAAGATATGTAAGGTATTGGTTCTTCCAACTTTCTGCTTTTGCCTACGAGTTTCTGAACTGATTAAACTTTCCCATGGAGTTTCCCACCAGAAACAGATGTTTGGAGGGTGTGAGAGCAACAAACAGTTGCTATTAGTTTGGCAGTGCGGCAACTTAATTAAATGCGGTGAAGAATTAGCGGCGATATTTCAGAGAATTAATTAAACTTGATGTCGAAGTATCAGTCGAGTTTTGATTAATTTAGACTTATCCTCAACTCTTGTGCTCTTCACAGCTGTAAGAGTGTAGGCACTGGGAGTGTCGTGTTCTATGATGGTGTTCCCATTCCGAATGGCAACTGTGTTGTGTCATTCAACAAAATGAGTTATTAAGACTCAAACACTTTGCTGCTTTTGGCTCGGCAGGCACTGCGTCCGACATCATTAGTTATTGGCACACAACAACTGGTCTAAAAGTCTCACAGTCTACAGCAGACACCCTCCAAGTTTAGTGCTTCTAATTTCAACATGGTGCCCGCCCCCCTCATTCGCATCCACTCTTCTGTTCCAGATCTCTGACAGGCACAGGTTTTATTTATTCACATTTTACTCAGGGTGCAGGTTTTACAGTTCTTTTGGGTAATGCAGAGTTAATGCACAACTTTCTGTTTTTTTTTTTCTCTTCCTGCTCTTTAAATCTTCCTTAAGTGTTTAAACACCCAGGGTAATGACGTAGTGTTGTGGAAGTGAAAACCCATGCTGGATTCAGAGACGCTGAAATGCTTCAGCAGTCCCTGAAGAGCGAAAGTGAATATAGGGTGGAGAGTCGGACAAGGGTGGGCAAAATGGAAAACGATGTATTTAAAGGGGGAAAGACCAGAAAGAACAATAAAGAAATAGTTAGGGCCTCTGGAAACTAGAGCTGGGCATCAATTCTGTAAATTTCATTTACAATGTGCATTTTGCTCATGAAAGAAATTCACTTTCAGATGCTGTAAATCAGGAATCCTCTAACTTGGTACATAATGGAAATATTTATTTAAAAAGGCTTAAAATGAACAACAGGACCCAAACAATGCAATGCAATTGATATTTAGATATAATAATCAACACCAAAATCTAAAGTTGAAAAGCTTTAAATTGCATTCATTGTATAAAACTGTTCTTATAAAATACAAATAAAAACAAATTAAATTTGTACAAAAAATATTCAATTCATAAACTTTTTAGTTCTAAATTTCCATTAATGAATATATATGTATATTCCATCCATCCATTCAGTAATATATTAGAATATTCCAACACTGCAAATTATGACTTGATGTCATTATTTGAATTATTACTTGATGTTAATTCAATAATACGTTCAGTGAAGGATTCATCAGACTGATTCACAGTGTAACTCCTCAGTCTTTTTTGAACGATTTATTTTAAAGACAATAGAGTCATTTGTTCATGAACCGCACTACGCTGGTTGCACTGTAGTAGGTTTTTGATTCACTAAAAATGGCAGACAACGTAAGTGCCGTATGCACTTGTAATAAACAGAATGTTTTTGTGTATGTTGGTTTGGATATAGTTATTGATAGAACTAATATAGTTATCGTTCTTGGTGTGAACATGTCTTAAAGGGATAGCATTATTTGCTCACCCTCAAGTTGTTCCACACACACCTGTATGAGTTTCTTTCTTCTGTTGAACACAAACGAAAATATTTTGAAGAATGTTGGTAACCACACAGTTTCTGGTAGCCATTCACTTCCATAGTACTGGAAAAAATGGCTACCAGCAACTGTTTTTTTTTTTTTTGCGTTCAACAGAAACAAAGAAATTCATACAGGTTTGGAACAACTTGAGGGTGAGCAAATAATGACAGAATTTTCATTTTCGGGTGAACTATCCCTTTAAGTATGTTCACGTTAAAATAAAGAACTGTAGAATGGGTTGAGGCTCATTTTATTAACTCTAAATAGTAAGATAAAACAAACTAATTTTCCCTGCATTTTTCTCACCGTCTTTAACAGGACCCAGGACTCAAAATCTAATTAGTTTGGAGCTACCGCACACTTCATGTTCGAGAGTTTACATTCATTCATTTACACTTAATATTGTAAGCCCCATATGTTCTTGATCTCCTGGGCTCTCAGAAACTTCATGGAAACATCTGAAGATCAAATGCATGGGCTGCAAACAGTGCTAAAGAGGCATACAAAACAGGAGATAACTATGTTAGACAAGGGTTAGTTCCTTCCTCAAAGATCAATACAGTCTTGTTGCCCTCTGTTTAGTTCCAGTGCTTCCTTTGCTTCATTCAGTTTTTTCCTTGATATATAAAAGTGATTGGCTCTCTCGCTGCCAAAACGTGTCCTCCACGGCTGTAAAAAAACAGCTTCCCCACAGCAGCTTTTTCAAATTTGGGGCTTGTGACACTCTGCCAAAAGCCACAAATTACCCCCCTCTAGCAACAGCAAATTAGGAACAATTTTCTGTTTGCTATAAAAAATGGGAAAAAGAAAGGCAAGGGTAAAATATAGCTTACACCAGAGACCACCAAGGCAGGCAGCGCAGAAATGAAGTACATACTCGCCCTGCTGACGGTTTGGGTGGCAGGGTGGCATTTGGCATTTCATGCACTTGCTAATACTCATAGTAATCAATTCGCTAAAACATGGTGTAATGTTTCAATTCAGTGAGGTCACATTTAGAGAGAGAAAGAGCGGTATATTAATATCACGACTTGATGGGGAACAGGCATTTTTTTTAAATTAGGGATTTGAGACAGATTGTACAGGAGAAAAGATGTTTTACACCAAATCCTCTCTAGTTTTCTTTGAGCGTGGTCTATTGAATTAAGGATCAGAAGGGAATAAGCATACTTTTTTCATCTGATACAAAGTGTGAGGTTTGGCTAAGTGTCCACTATGTATGCCAGCTCATGATTTTTCCCTTCCAGGACTCGTTCCAATGCCTTTTAAAAGTCCAGGTCCAACTTCTTCTACACTGCTGTAGACGTTAACATAGAAGAGCGGAAAACCAAACCAAAGTGTAAGGTTGAGGTTAAGGAATTGGTAAGGTTAAGAGCCAATCTCCTGCTGCAGCTCGCTGCTGGTGGTCCACAACCCTCATTCAGTCCCCATAGCAACATCCAGCGATTGAATAAACCACCTGACCATAGGCAGCCCGACCATCACCACGTCAGCATAATCAGGCTTTGGGCCCACTGAAAAAAACACGGCAACAGTAACCAGAGACTGAAACGCACATTAACCCAGTTCTGTAGCCTCTGACCCATGTGTTAATTATACTTCCTGTTCCCTTCCTGATTACATGACAGCAGATTTTTAGCTCATTCACAAAGGAATCAGCTAATTGTGCAATTTGAAGCAGCACTATTTGATGTAATTTGTTCAGTTTTTAGTTGAAAAACATTTTTCATTCAAGAACCAACGCATTGGTTTGTTGCATAAGAGACTTTGAGTCAAAAGATATTTTTCGGCAATGTTATTGGCGATTATTATGCAAAGAGAGAGGTTTTGTTCGAAATGGCATAGGCCTGCTATCATGCTACTCTCACTGCTATTGCAGCAAATAGTATATATAGTTTGTAAAAATTTTGGACACATCTACTCATTCTATGTTCCTATACCCACAAAAATAACTTTTATCCAATAAAATAAAAGTATGGGAATTGTTTATTGACCAAAAATGTTCAGAATGGAAATATAGCATAGTACTTACTGAATGCTGCATATGTAGTTATGCATATGTTTTTTTAGATTGTATAGCGGAAAAAAGCTTCTTTAGAATTTTAAAATATTCTTCACACTAAGAAAAAAAGTGGTTCTCTTAAGAACTGCTCACTGAAAGGTTCTTTGGGAAACCCAAAATGGTTCTTTATGGCATTGCTGTGAAAACCCTCATGTGGAATTTTTGTTTTTACTATTTAGAAAGTGACTAAAAACATACATTTGTTTAAAAAAAAAAAAACAGTGCCACTGTATTTACTTCTGGTCCATAATATTGGCAATGGAGGATGAAATCAAGCACATTGCCTTGTGCACATTATACATAATATATACTGTAGAAAGAAGTATACTATTTTATTGTGCTGTTTATAAACACCAGGTTTCTTTACCCAGTATGCACTAAGCGTGAGCATCAGGGCTCCATGTGCATGGAAGCAGCAGGGTGTTCAGAGGTTAGCAGACAACCATACACCACTTCTTAACATGGACACATTAAGCAGTCCTAATTAAATTTCAAATTTTCGTTCCCTACGGGCCATTTGCACTTCCTTTTTTCTCTCTCCATCTCTGCCATTGCTATTCATTCATATGCTCTGCCCATTGGTGTAGGATCCTGGCTGAGGTGTTAGCTCATTCCCCTTCTGGGTGGCTTTCCTGCAGTATTTCACTGTCATCTACTGGCAAATTGATTTTGGCAAAGAAACCAGCTGGGGTGGGAATGAGGAGGGGGCATACGCATGCACACATTTCCCACATACATATTGAAAAACACTGGCATATGTGTGCATGCAAAATGTATGTGCACTACTTGTTCACCCCTCAAATAAATAACTGAGCAAAATAGTGATCAGAGGCCCCTTGGTTCTGGAAAAAGGACTCAAGCCCACTGACGAAAGACGAAGGGTGGAGGTGTGGGGTGATTTATAACTCCATTCAGTGCAAATGGAGAGGCAGAGCGGCACACGTTTTGCCAGGAAAAGCATGTGTGTGTGTGGTGCTCGTAAAAGTGTGTGTGAGCGGAACTGATCATTTATGTGACATCAAGTGCTGACATCAAACAACATCTCCCCTTTCATTAAGGAGGTGCATCACTCTGTCATAGTCGTATTAGTAGATCTTTATTGTCCCTTTAAAGGGCAATTATGTTGCAGTGTCGGATTAAAAAAAGACTGTTTACACTTGGTATTAACAACCGTCTCTTGTGGTCCGATAACAAATGAACAGCTGAGACAGATTGCTGTTTACACCGGTTGTTTTCATGCATCTCAGATGTGTCTTCTGTGACCACTTGTGATCGGATTTCATTATGGCAGGGTCTTGGTTGTGTCACTTACAATGTCAGTGTGTTGCCTCTAGCTGTTAAAGTGCCAAAAGGTAACACTTTATTACAAATGTGATGTTTTGGTCAGAATGATCATTGTTGTTTTAGTCGAACACCAGAATCTGTGCTTCACACAGATTACAACTCGTATGTATCATGGATCAAAAGAGAGTTTGAAGTGTGTACTGTACTTAAACAAGGACATTTGAGAACTAGATTTCATTGTAAAAACATTTTCAGACTGATTCTTCATCTGATTTTTCAATCAGATCTGGTCTGAAACACAACCTTTTTCTAATAAGAGATTATGACTGTCCACTTTTTCAGCTGTCATGTTTCCAGAGATATTTTCCCTTTTTTTTTTTTTCGGTATAGGGATTATTTACATTTTTTCAATAATGCTTCAATAAAGAATGGGTCGTTTTGTTTGTGTGTGTGTGTGTGTGTGTGTGTTTCTTTCTTTCTTATTTGTTTATGTATGTATGTATTTATGTATGTATGTGCAGCAGTAGACCTTAGTCTGGGTAGCGCCATATTTAATTTTTGACAGGAAAGTACAGTGTTGAATTTTTTATTTTTTTTTGCCTCTGTTACTTTTTAAAAACTCTTTGCTTTTTTATCCCACTGGTCTGCATCTGTGTGAATGACCTCTAACTCTACAGCAAGATTAATAGGGATAGTTCACCCAAAATGACATTTCTGCCATCATTTACTCACCCGCCTCTTTATTCATCTTTGAAACTGAAGATAGAGAGACAAATGAAGATAGAGATATTTCAGTCCCTCCATTGAAAGTCTATGCTTCAAAAAGTATCTAAAACATCATAAAAAATTAATCTTATATAAACTGAATCTATATGAACTGACTCATGAGAATTTGATGCACGTTATATGTGTGTGTGTTGATCAGTGTTTATTTAATTAAAAACATTCTAATTTGTGTTTCGGAGATGAACAAAAGTTATGGAACAACATGAAGGTAAGTAAATTATGACAGTTTTTTTTTTTTTGGGGTGAATTATTCTCTATATTGCAATTAATTGTCCACATCCACATATTGTGGCATTTTTGTTTTGCTGTATATTGTAGCACAATATATTGTTACACCCCTACCAACTGCTTTTGTCAAAATTGTGGGACTTCTGTATGTACTTAACATAAAAACTTACTGTTTTATATTTTGTTTATTTTGACAGATTTTGTTTATTTGTATTTTTATTTTTTTGAGATTTTAAACAATTAAAACGTGAATGGAAATAGTGTCTCAATCAATAAGTTGACACAAGGCAAAATATTTGATCATCTTAACTAAAAACTTTTAAGGCAGCGAGGAAACAAATGTGCTTAAGATTAATCGACTCATGTATAAATCTATTATATCTATTATATCTATAATCTATAAAAATAAATATTTTCAAGTTGACATGATTTCGCTTGTTAAAACATCACATTAGTTGACTGGACTTGAAAATAAAACTAATAAAAATACAATTCTTTTTAGTTATTTCAAGAAATTTATTGTCAAGATAACAATTTTTTTTATATATTATTATTATTTAAATTTTTTTTATGGTCTAGATTAGTCTAGGGAAAGATCGCAACAGAAATAAATGGCTGTTGCTGAGTGGACGTGCAACGGCAGAGAAAACCCCGTCTGCAGGGCCAGAATGGCTACAATAATCCAAACAACCACGATAAATTGGAACAAAACAGAGTAGTTTTATTTACATAATTCAGAAAAAGAATAACAAAAGGGTATCAATTTCAGAAGGGGGCAATTAAGGCCAAAAATAACAAACATAACAAGCTAACTCTTTTACAACTAACTAGCTAAGCTACAAAGAAAGAAAACAAAATACAATAGGCTAAACTAACTGCCTAAACTAGGAGAAATAAAAGTAATGCAAAACAAAATGGAACCCACCTTCCACCTAAACCCAACCAAACATAAAAACATTAAATAATAAAGCTAAATATTGACATTAGGCAAATCAAATTAACATTCACTTCTCTTTGAAAAGTCTCAATTATAGATGTAATCAATGAGACAAAGGACAGAAGCTGTACTTCAACAAGATACACCAAATCACCAAACTTAAAGGGGTCATATGATGCTGCTAAAAAGAACATTATTTTGTGTAATGAAATGTGTTTATGCGGTTTAAGGTTCAAAAAACACATTATTTTCCACAAACTGTACATTATTGTTTCTCCTCTATGCCCCGCCTTTCTGAAACGCGTCGATTTTTACAAAGCTCATCGGTCTGAAAAAGCGAGGTGTGCTGTGATTGGCCAGCTATCCAGTGCGTTGTGATTGGCTGAGTACCTCAAGCGTGTGACGGAAATGTTACGCCCCTACCACTACTGTGATGATGCCCTGTCAGGCCGGAGCGATGATTCAAAAACATGAAAACCCATTATAAACGAGGCATTCGTTGCATCCAGTGGGGACATAATTATGGATTATAATGACTTATACTGTCTTTTTACACGTTGCATTGCGTATCGCGCCGCGTAAACATAAAACCATGTCTGCATTTGTGATCGGAGAAATGACAAACAACAAGCACTACTCTACACTGCCCAAAAAACTCGCTTTAAATATAAAAAATATAAAATATAAAAACTCTTTAAATATAAAAAACGTACTTACAGTCTGTGAGTCAGAACAGACGGCATTGTAGTCTACTCTACCAGGATCAGGAAACAGTCCTCCATAAAATGCGCTGCACACTAGGGCTGTCAAAATGGCTGAAAAACTAAATTCGAATTTTGTACTTAAATAT
>NW_015627535.1:401451-410076 GCF_001515625.1 Sinocyclocheilus rhinocerous
AGAGAGAGAGAGAGAGAGAGAGAGAGAGTGAGTGAGTGAGAGAGAGCTGTTACCTTGTTACCACAGAAACTCGCTATGGGATTATGGGTAGTGTAGTACCTTAAAATGTTTTTTGTTTTTTTTGAAAGGTTTAGATGTGGTTAGAAATCTCTTTCTCTACTGGGCAAATTAATTTTAAATGAATGCCTTTGTTTCACCCCTTGAATCACTTTAGTACCTTCACAGCTCAAATGCAACAAAGTACACCTCAACCACAGGAATATTATGAGGGAACAGAATTTTCCTTTTCAGGAAGCTGCTTGGAAAGAGTAGGATATCCCACAGAGCACCTCTGCAGCTCTGCGTCTTTGTTTTGCGTGGTTGGAGGAGAGAGCAGGAGACCTGCACGAGCTGGTACAGGCTTTAAGGAATGATTTTAACCATCCTGTTTAACTTGGCATGAGGAGACAGGAGAAAGCGCCTCTCAGGTCAGGTACAAGCAGACCTTTAAACCGAACTTGCTCGTACACTCCCTTGTAAAAGCAAACCGTATCGGAGGGTAAAAATATGAATTATTACGTCATTGCTAATAAAGCGCGGGACTCGCGCTGGCAGCGCTGCTGGTGGGTGTCAAATAAAGAGCAATTCATCACAATCACAATATTATTAGCATGCTTAATGTGACACTGATGGAGCGTGAAGTGGAGTTTTCACAGATGACGTATTCAGTTTCAGACCACAAATGCAGGGCTTATTATGATTTCTGTCTTCGTACATTAAATGGCTTATTTTGTTTTAAGTTATGGGGCTTAGACGGCCATTTGACTGGAGAAAATAATCTCGCAGATTGTTTTTGAGGATCACAAACTGTGGCAGCTGGGAAAGACGATAGTGTTTAAGCAAGATGTGGGAGCTGGGTCAAAGATACGCTGTGTGATGGTCACTGTAGAAATAAATATTTGTCTCTATATCTCTGTTGGGACGCGGCTAAATAGAGGCAGTTATTCCAAGCCAACAACAGGAATCTTTCCATCTTCTTCATGAAAGAGTCTGTGGGCGAGCTAAAGACAGCTGGACACATTTACACTAGTGAATTTTCTTGTGCTCACACACACACTCACAAAGACACACTCCTTTTTGTTTTATTTTGTCAGGTGCAGCGGGGAATTTAGTTATCTCAGGCTGGCCTCAGCGTTGGTTCTGGCTCTTCTACGGTTGATTTATTTGTCTTTTCTCACACATGAATCCAGTGCAGTCCATTTAGACATATATTTTTCAAGCTCATTGTCCAGTCATACGAATTAAAGAAAGAGGAAGTCTGAAAGACTGGAAAACGTCAAACATCAAAGCGCAGGTCAAATCCAAATAAACAAGATTGCAAATTACGGTGAAATTCAAGGAAATCACGAGTTTTACAGACACATTAACCATTTCCCTCAATTTCATATATGAAAACATATATTTTACGTTTTATTTAGGGCCTATATACAATTAAAAATTCTGCTTTATATCTGATCCCACTAGAATTTGGAACAAATCTGGCATATAAACGCTATATGACAAATACAGGCGTTATAGTGGCACTGGGAAGGTCATCAAACAGAAAGCAGGATTAAGGCACGTTATTTCATGATCCAGCTGAGATGAATTCCTCCAGTCATGTCAGGTTGGCACTCCAGATCACGAGCTCCTTTGCTTGCATGATATTCATTTTGTGATACAGCACGCAGACTCCGTTTATAAACAACGAGGGACGCTAAATGTAGCCATGCGTGTGACATTTGACTCTCTTGTGGTGCTTTGCTATTACTTAGTTACCGTATTATTTTGGATGTTTTATTTAAAACGTATTTTAATAATTCCGAGGCATGGATTTGCTGTACTGTTTGTCAGTATGATAAAATATTGGATTGACTTTTTAACAAACAAACAAACAAAAAAAGATTTTAAACGCTATTCTGCAACAAAATACATAATTCATAAATAGACGATTTTAATTGGTAGAAATTCGAATTCTTTTACTCATTAAATGCAATTTTCTAAACGTTCTAGTATTAAAAATAACAATAGGCTAGTGGTCGGAGTTAAAGTGACTATTAAATTTATGATAAAACATAAAACAATGAATACTCTGCGGTATGAAGTATTGACTTACTGTGGTAGATGTCGCACACATATATAAATAAATAAATATTAATATATACATACAGTGCCTGTGCATTGGATTAAACTCTTGATTTCCAGTTCTCATCAAAGACACTCTGCCCTCTGCATTATCTTTATTGCTTTTAGTTGGAAATAGTGCTTGTGTGCTTCTTTCATTTCCATTCTCTTCCATACAGATAAAAACGCATTATGTAACTGAAGCAATATTCTGAAACTTAGCAATCATATGCACTTATGACATAACACTTACACAAACAGCACAGTACACATAAAATAAAATCTGTACATCAAAAGGGTGTCATTATTCTTCATTCCGAATCTGTGGCCTGCATGTTGTTTCCTGGGAGAAATACAAATTCTTATTGAATCATTTTATGAATTTGGTGACACTGTAATTTTGATTTGATTATGAAATCGTACAAAGCCCGTAAAATCCTTTCAAGCAAAATTGGAGGCCCCAAGATCCTAGCAAAGCACTCAGAAGAGGGATCAAAGACTTGCGGTCATAGGCTGTATAGATGCATGATGTGTAGAGCTTTTGAAATTGACGATTGAAATTACTGGGTTAAATGATTGTCAAACTAATAGAAGTGTGAACATACACCTGAGTCAGCTGTCAAGACTCAGCTGAGCGTTTGGAGATGATTATTTACAATGTGCGCTCAGATGGAAATCTGCTCATGCTCAGACAAGATACTGTATGCCATTCATGAATGTCTAATACTTCAATTGAATCATTTCAATAAATTCTGAAAATTAATAAGCATGATCATGGCTGTTATAAAATCACATAAAATGCACAAGATACCATTGAAAACCCCTCCCATAATCAATACAAACCCTTAACTATAGGCCTAGATTAGATTTTTGTCAGATGTTATAAAAGATAATGATTTAACAGAGGAAAGCACTTTTTTGCTATCTCATTTTAAATATGTGGGGCATTATTGTAACTTTCTAAGGCCTGGTTTATTTCTGACTTATATACACACACGTTGTGTTTAGATGTATGCCTACAAATCAAAAAAATATCATAACATCCGGAATTATGATAAAAATTATAATTCCTATTTTTTTTTCATTCATATTAATGACAATAATTCACAGTATTGAAAATGTGATGATGAATTATAAAAATGAATGTAGGCCTACTTCAAAATGTTAGCAATCGATATCTTACCTGATCTTACCTTTTTTTGGGTTGCTGCTTATTTAACTAACTGTCCTTGTTGAGAAATGAGTGAGACGCGTCTGGAAAATAAGTGCAAAATGGCACTGTATGTACAGCACATTTAAAGAGAAATTTTGCAAGTAATCCACAGTTGTATTAAGAAAGGAAACATTGTCCTGCTATCTCATTTTAAATATGTGGGGCATTATTGTAACTTTCTAAGGCCTGGTTTATTTCTGACTTATATACACACACGTTGTGTTTAGATGTATGCCTACAAATAAAAAAAATATCATAACATCCGGAATTATGATAAAAATTATAATTCCTATTTTTTTTTTCATTCATATTAATGACAATAATTCACAGTATTGAAAATGTGATGATGAATTATAAAAATGAATGTAGGCCTACTTCAAAATGTTAGCAATCGATATCTTACCTGATCTTACCTTTTTTTGGGTTGCTGCTTATTTAACTGTTTATCCTTGTTGAGAAATGAGTGAGACGCGTCTGGAAAATAAGTGCAAAATGGCACTGTATGTACAGCACATTTAAAGAGAAATTTTGCAAGTAATCCACAGTTGTATTAAGAAAGGAAACATTGTCCATGCCAAATCATAAACAAATCACGACATTTCTTGTCTATTTAAGAATGTCAATTTTATTTCCGTCAAAACGCGATAAGGAAATTCGTCATTTAAATAGTTGATTCGTTCGATATTGAATCATTCCAATAAAATAACATGCATCAATTAACAATTTCAGCATGTAACAGAAACACTTCACTGGATGAATTCCTGACAAAAACTAATCTCAAAAGTTCGCAAACATTCGACGCGATGCTGTACACACTGTTATACCTCGGGATAAATGAAATAATTCCTGAGAAAAAAAACAATAGCTTCGTGTCAAAATATGCGCTGCTAGTCATTGACACAAGCTAGGTGTCTGTGTTTAGTGGACAAATCCACGTGGCTGTGCACATCTTGCAGCTTCTGGTACTCGCACTGAAAATTGACGACCCGAGGGAAGCCCACTGGATTGAACAGTGCTGAAGACGCGTATGGAGAGGTCGGGGCCATTGCGCAGGCGAGACCCGGGGTGACAGGCTCGATGGCCACTGTTTGGGACTGTTGGAAAGACTTGGCTGTGACAGAGTTCCTCGAGAAAAGCGTGGACAGAGCCGGTAAAATGCTCCCAACAGGTGGTACACCGATGGGTTGATGGAAGCAAAACGGGTAGATATCCAGACCCGGTAAACGAGCGCAGGACGCGCTGAGCCCATACGCGCCGTAGCCAAGGTTCGGAAAGCCACACGGCTGCAGCGCCTGATCTTTGAACACACCAAATTTGAAGTGCTGCCGCTTAAATCGCTTCCTTCTCCTCAGGAAACTTCCGCTCTCAAACATATCCGATGAATTGGGATCCAGAGTCCAGTAATTCCCTTTCCCGGGATTACCGGGCTCGCGTGGCATTTTCACGAAGCAGTCGTTTAGGGAGAGGTTGTGTCGGATGGAGTTCTGCCAGGCTGGGAACTTTTCTCGATAGTACACGAACCGGTGGCTGATGAAGTCGCATATCTCGCTGAGGGTGAGACGCTTCTTTGGGCTCTGGAGGATGGCCATGGTGATCAAAGCGATGTAGGAATAGGGCGGTTTCACCGAAGCGCTCTTGCTCGAGCTTGAGGGACATATGGAAGATGGGACGTGGTCCTTATCCTCCTTCTTATGTACCTGGTCGGATGCAGAAAGAGCGGAGGTCGAAAGATGTTCATCTCCAGACTCCTTGCCACCCTCTCCAACCACGTCGACAACGAGGTCATCCATTAAATCAGTGTCCAGGGTCATAATCCACAAATTGGAGACGCGAAACGGGTTCTAAACAAGCAGATGTCAACGCGCAGGAGTCTTAAACTCTCCTTCGCTTGAAAAGGGCTGTCCCTGGTTCCTCAGAACACCCTGGAAGATGGATGATAAAGAGACGAGCGCGCTAACAACACAGGATTTAATTTGGCCACACAGGAATCCTCACCATTCGAGCGCAGGAGGTCTGGAGAGCTGCGCTTGCAGCAATGTCCATCGTCCACTCCAACGCAACTGGATTCCTGCAGCTGTTCGGGAATCGGATGACGATGATGTCATGACGGAGTTCTCAGGAAGAAGCTCCACTCCAATGAAAACAGGGCAACTCTACCAGGTTCTGTCCGCAGACAGTCCTCCGAAGGAACCATGATTGATGTCACTCAAGTCACAAGGGTATTACGTCGCTTAACTGAGTATGAATTAGACAAATTACACTACCTGCTCCTTTGACTGCTGGACATATCACGTATTGGGTTTGAATTAACAGAAAATATTAAAAGCATGTGCTAAGATGAAAGAAGGACAGTGACATGTAGCAGAACGGTCGCCGTGATGGAACATTGTGATTAACCAATCAGATTTGAAGAACCAGTTTATAGTTTTTGTGAAGTTTAGGCTTACAATCAGTGTTTGGTGCTTGTACATCAGTGTCATTCATCTATCATTTCCTCTGATTTTGGGGATTAGGTTAGGTTTAGGTGTAGGGATATGGACAAGACTAAATTTTTGGATTACAATGTTGTTCCAGGGTCAACAAAATATGTTGATCTAGGAACACATCTAACTCAGCAAAATCAGGACGTGCTGTATGATATACGTATATAACAATACACATTACACAAAGAGATTGATGGTAGGACAGTAGCACAGAAATATTCACAGTACACACAGCATATGACAGTCGTTTAGGGAGAGGTTGTGTCGGATGGAGTTCTGCCAGGCTGGGAACTTTTCTCGATAGTACACGAACCGGTGGCTGATGAAGTCGCATATCTCGCTGAGGGTGAGACGCTTCTTTGGGCTCTGGAGGATGGCCATGGTGATCAAAGCGATGTAGGAATAGGGCGGTTTCACCGAAGTGCTTTTGCTCGAACTTGAGGGACACATGGAAGATGGGACGCGGTCCTTATCCCCCCTGTTATGTACCCGGTCGGATGCAGAAAGAGCCGAGGTCGAAAGATGTTCGTCTCCAGACTCCTTGCCACCTTCTCCAACCACGTCGACAACGAGGTCATCCATTAAATCAGTGTCCAGGGTCATAATCCACAAGTTGGAGACGCGAAACGGGTTCTAAACAAGCAGATGGCAACGCGCAAGAGTCTTAAATTCTCCTTCACTTGAAAAGGGCTGTTCCTGGTTCCTCAGAACACCCTGGAAGATGGATTATAAAGACACGAACGTACTAACAACACAAGATTGAATTTGGCCACACAGGAATCCTCACCATTCGAGCGCAGGAGGTCTGGAGAGTTGCGTATACAGCAATGTCCATCGTCCACTCCAACGCAGCTGGATTCCTGCAGCTGTTCGGGAATCGGATGACGATGATGTCATGACGAACTTCTCAGGAAGAAGCTCCACTCCAATGAAAACAGAGTTCTGCCCGCAGACAGTCCTCTGAAGCAACCATGATTTATATCATGTCACTCAAGTCACAAGGGTATTACGTCGCTTAACTTTGGGAATTAAAAAGACAAGCTACCTGCTCCTTCGACTGCTCGACATCAGATATCACGTATTCTGTTTGAATTAACAGAAAATATTAAAAGGACAAATTAGCATGCACTAATATAAGTCCTTCTCTCATCTCAGCATATACATCTCAGCATATATAATTAGTGTAAATAATCCACCAACACCAAAAGATTATAGTTTAGCATTATGCTTATTTCTCTATTCACATAGCGTTTACAAATCGACTAAGTTTATTGAAAATTGCTGAATTAGGGTTAAGTTAAGAAATGCAGCAAATTTAGCAAATCAGTTAACAGTATTCATATATTGCACAGTGGTAGGCTATATTCTTTGGGGTATTGTCATCATATTTTTATTAATTAATGTTTAATATTCTTTATTACTTGTATTTGCATTGTTTTATATCTTAAATAATAAATAACAAATTATGAAATAATAACAATAATGATTGATAATTACTGAACAGAATTAAGATCTAAAATATAATTTTATAGCACTATAAATGTTTTTATTATTTTAGTTATTGTTAAATCCAGATATTAAATATAGCACAACAATAATATAAAAAATAAAGTGTATACTGAAAGTAAAAATACTGGAGACCATTAAAGCAAAAAAATAAAATAAAATAAATAAATAAAAAGATAAGTAAAATGGCTGCAAATTCTTGCAGATTTTTTTTTCAGAATATGAAATAGCCAGAATGTCGTTCAGCTTTGATGCAACGAGGCTAAAATAAGAAACAGATTTATAATATTTATCATAAGGTGCCGTACTGTGTTTGATCTTCGCACATATGTTTCCTCTATCTTAATATCTTACATTTCCCATTGCGCCTAAAGTAGTTTTCTTTAATGATATGGTGAAAATCAAATAAAATTGTCGGGTCGTTTAGATGAAAGTGAACCATATTCGCTTGCATTTGGCTGCTGAAGGCCGTGGGGTGTTTGTTTTAATGATGCAGCTCTTTGTTGATGATTTCTACATTTCCTGCACGTTTAATCTTATTGATACCGGAGCCCACCGAGCGTAGAGATGACGTGGGTGGGCATGATTTCACAAATCAATCACGCATGTCCTCAGATTGGAAACAGGCCCAGCGAGAGTAATGAATGAATGAAGGATGGTTTTGGAAGCGAAAAGGGGATAATAATACAAACCCGACGCAGCAGCTCCACAGGTAATGTGCTTTATTGTGTATTCCAGGGTATTCATGATGTATACAACATACTCTACAAATGGAGACGACAATAGGTTACAAATGCTACGACTTGCTATGTAAAAGATGTTCTATATTAGAATATGTATACGATTAATATTTTGGTTTTATATTTCCACTATGCAGTTATTAGGATAGACCGTGGATTGTTGTCACAAGGCTATCGAATTTATCTAAGCCAAAAGTCCCATTACACAAACGTGTGTTTTCTCTAAGTAATATGCTGGTATAGTTTATTAAATGTAGCGTAATTGGGTGTCAAGGGAAACGTTGGTGTCCATCAGCTGACGTAAACATTGAAAATACATCTTTACAAAAATAAATAAATAAATAAACAAATAATACCGGCTGACAAAGTCTGTTTGATTCGCGAAAAAACAAATATGGCGTCTTATACCTAGCCTATTTAGCTACTTTTGTTTGGCAGATTCATTTAACGTAGGCCTATTTCTGATTACAAAACTAATAGATATCAGTTTACAATTCATTGATTAGCGAGAATTACGGTCTTTATTCTTTTGTTCTTTTGT
>NW_015627535.1:410244-422025 GCF_001515625.1 Sinocyclocheilus rhinocerous
ATATTTGACCCAAAGTTGGGTTGAAACAACCCAGCATTTTTAGAGTGTATCTGAGAGAAAGTGACACCATCAAAAAACACCATAGCCTACTATAAGAAATGATCCTATTCAAATAGGCTATAACGTTTTTTTTTTTAAAGACCCCATTAAAATATACATTTATAATTTGTTTAATTCACATTATTTGTCTTTCCGTTTTACTCGCCGGTATCGGATTCAGGGTGTGCGCCATAGGCCTACTTCATTTATCGCGAATGAAAACGAGGCTGTGAGGGATGTCAGTCAATCTCGACAGGGACTTTGTAGCTATATAGTTTATTAAATGTAGCGTAATTGGGTGTCAAGGGAAACGTTCAGCTGACGTAAACATTGAAAATACATCTTTACAAAAATAAATAAACAAATAATACCGGCTGACAAAGTCTGTTTGATTCGCGAAAAAACAAATATGGCGTCTTATACCTAGCCTACCTGTCTTATTTAGCTACTTGTGTTTGGCAGATTCATTTAACGTAGGCCTATTTCTGATTACAAAACTAATAGATATCAGTTTACAATTCATTGATTAGCGAGAATTACGGTCTTTAGTCTTTTGTTCTTGTGTTCAAAACAACAAACCAAGTTGCTCATTCTTGTCCTCAAAGAGATATAGGCTAATTGAGTGGAATCATTAATTCATAATGTTTCTATTATGACATATCTTTGATTAAAATATGGGCAATTAAATATGTAAATATAAGTCATAAATTCATAAAATAATCCTTAAAAAAAAAAATCACAGGTTCTAAAATATTACGCAGCACAACTGCTTCCAGCATTGATAATAAATCAGCATATTAGAATGATTTCTGAAGGATCATGTGACACTGAAGACTGGAGTAATGATGCTGAAAATTCAGCTTTACATCACAGGAATAAATTATATTTTAAAGTATATTAAAACATAAATCTGTTATTTAAAATCGTCATAATATTTCACAATATTACTGTTTTGATCAAATAAATGCAGCCTTTATGAGCATAATATGAGACTTCATAAAAAACATAAAAAATCATACTGTTATATGTTGCTTGGAAAAAAATACACAATTACATGTGTACTTCTGAATTCTGAAAAATTGTCAATGAAGAAAGATGCTTTTTTTGGGTCCAGATGGTGCACTTTCGGCATCTTACCAGCAGAGGCACACTGGGCTCTACTATTACTAGTGAGCCAAACCTTGACCTTAGTCTTAAATGGTTTTAGAGCAGCAGTTCCCCTGTCATCAATCTTTATAAAAAATGACATTTGTAAATTCTCCTGGAGGTTCTTGCACTGCACTCTCATATGATTTATTAATCTGACCAACCCAATTAATGTCACAGAGTTTTTGCTAATGAAATGATGAGTTGAATCAGATGTGTTATATGAGGAAGACATCAGAAACATGCAGTGCTGGGGGGCAAGAGTAGCAGCACTGAGAAACACTGTTATAGACCTGTGCACTTTCTGAAGTGATGACAGTACTCCCACCACAGTTTCTGATGGATTTTTAACACCATCTCTTCTTAAACTCTGTGCACACTTCTTGATTTGCTGCTTCAGGCTTTCCTCATTAACCTGACAACGTCCTGCCCCCTCTTCATCCAATGTCGGCTGCTCTCTGAACTCTCCCATTGTTGCTCACTAAGCGCTCCTGGGCAGAAGAGTGTTTAATTACACATCAGTCACTATGACGTATGTCCTTATCCTTCCTGCATTCTTCACACACAAACACACACTGGGAATTGCAGTGACACTCCTTAAGGAGGCTTGTATTAACACAAATACTAAGCACTTAATGTATATTGGTATAATGGTACAAAACAGGGCCTGCAAAATAAATAATTAACAAAAAGTTACAAGTTTTTACATTTTTTATGTGTGGTGTGTCATTGTTTTAAGTTTAAGTTTATTTCGAGCAAATATATATATATATACACATATATAGAAAAATAGAACAGTTTATCTCACATATATATGTATCTGTACATATACCTTACACATAATAACTACACACACACAGATATGTACATACACACACACACACACACACACACACACATATATATATATATATATATATATATATATATATACATATACATACCCACATACACATACACACATATATACACATTACAATTATGATACACATACCCACACACATATTTACACATATAATACTTACTTGAAAGGGAGTGGAAAGAAGTAGAATTTATTTGCTCCCACCCCCAATTCATTCCCATATATTACACCATATGGTTGCTGCCATTGTCTGTTACTAATAATTTATGTGATATTATAATAGTTATATACAAATACCCAAATACAATATGTCCGTCTCAATAATCACAATAATACATTATAATAATCCTCATTATCATAAACATTCTAATATGTCCCGGTATTTATAATAATTATGTTATATATAAAATATAACTATATCCTATTATATTGTTAAATCACAGTTTTATAATAACAATAATAATATTTATAATAAACATTAATATCTGCTCCTGTCATTATCATTATTATTATTTGCTCAGCTATGTAATCGTATCCCGTTCTGTTGTAATTATATCACCATTTATAGTATCAATATTAATAGTAAGAACAATTATGATCATCCCTACTACCGTTTTTTAATACTTGCTCGAAAGGGAGTGGAAAGAAGTAGAACTTATTTGCTCCCACCCCCAATTCATTCCCATATATTACACCATATGGTTGCTGCCATTGTCTGTTACTAATCATTTATGTGATATTATAATATTTATATACAAATACCCAATTACAATAGGACCATCTCAATAATCACAATAATACAATATAATAATCCTCATTATCATAAACATTTGAATATGTCCCGGTATTTATAACAATCATGTAATATATAAAATATAACCTATTATATTGTTAAATCACAGTTTTATAATAACAATAGAAACAACAATAATAATAATGACAATGATAGTAATAATAATCTCTACTACCATCACAATAACAATACATCAATACCAGTACTATGACTAAATTAATAGTGCAATTTTGTTGTAAATTACAATATCGTGGTCATGTATTTATCTGCTCATGTCATTATCATTATTATTATTAGCTCAGCTATGTAATCGTATCCCGTTCTGTTGTAATTATATCACTATTTATAGTATCAATATTAATAGTAAGAACAATTATGATCATCCCTACTACCGTTTTTTATACAATAACCATCACCCCATAATCACAATCCTAAAAACCCAAAGTCCCCTCCCTCATACAATATAATAATCCTCATTATCATAAACATTTGAATATGTCCCGGTATTTATAACAATCATGTAATATATAAAATATAACCTATTATATTGTTAAATCACAGTTTTATAATAACAATAGAAACAACAATAATAATAATGACAATGATAGTAATAATAATCTCTACTACCATCACAATAACAATACATCAATACCAGTACTATGACTAAATTAATAGTGCAATTTTGTTGTAAATTACAATATCGTGGTCATGTATTTATCTGCTCATGTCATTATCATTATTATTATTTGCTCAGCTATGTAATCGTATCCCGTTCTGTTGTAATTATATCACTATTTATAGTATCAATATTAATAGTAAGAACAATTATGATCATCCCTACTACTGTTTTTATACAATAACCATAACCCCATAATCACAATCCTGAGAACACCAAGCTCCCTCCCTCAGCCTTGTATTTTGTCAACACCATTTCTTTCTATCTTGATTTAAATAGGTAAATATTTTGACATTTACCTATTTAATATTGTGAAAAGACTAGAGGACTGTTCAGAATAGAGAGCAATGAGATACAATGGCAGATTTTGGTGACAAAGTGTAATTGTGATCCTGGAAGAGAAAGAAAGGTCCAGGGCAACGATGATTGGAGGGTAATGTTACCACCATCGATGGACAGATGGATGTATGGATAGACGGATGGGTGGCTTCCGTGAAACTAGGCTCAAGGATTGACCTTTCAATTAATCAAAGAAATTATGACCTAAATATATTAGTGTTAAAAATTAATACATTTTCTTTTTGCAATAAATAAACAATACTAATAATAAAAATGTTAATGTTTTTTATTTATAGTGCAATCAGAACATCCTCTGACATCTTTCATCCTGAACTGCTATGCTGCGTCATTCTGAAACCCTTAATGAAGACTCTGTGGTACATACTTCTTGTTTTTAGAGAACTTATTCTTCTATAAACCCATATTTTCAGAAAATCTACACTCTAAAAGTAGTCTGTAAAAACAGGGCCCAATGAACTGTGTTAATATGATTTTTCCACATTGATTTTTCACTGGTATTTTGAATTATGCATAGTATTGTTTTTCGTTTTAGGCTTAGAGAAAATGCTCATAAACTTATAAGAAAATCTTGGCAGAAAATTACCAATACCTGGATTTTTTTTTTTCTTATAGTGTAGTTTTGCTCATATTTTTAATTTAAATCCAACAGAATCATATTCATCATTCCAGTAAACAAATACTGACGGCGGGGCTTGAGCTGCCGTCTCGTTCATGTGGAGTCTGGGATCATGAAAATAAAATCATCATCTGTTAAAACCTACTGCTTGGTGGAGCAGTATTAAAACATCAGGGCTGTGGGGGAAAATGAGATTTTAATGTCATTAAAGCAGTTATCTGCTTTTATTGTGGGCAACGTTTACTGCACATGCACTCAGATGTTGATGAAAAACAAAGATATGGCAATGAACCACATTTTATTGCAAAATAAACCCAGACAGGGCGATCAGGACCCGGATGGAGGTATCCTGTATGATCCTGAAGAGATTTATTTTGTGACAACATCTGGCTGTTCATGTGATTTTCAGTACAATAATATCATATCATATCATATCATATCATATCATTAGCATTGTTATATAAAAATATTTGTCTGTAGAATCCAGCAAATGACCAATCAGAATTGAGTATTCCAGAGAGCCGCATAATAAAGTACCGATGTCATTGAATATTTGAAAACAACAACTTAATGTGCCCGGTAGGGATGTAACGATTAACCGCGAGCCGGTTGAAAATCGATTCAAATATGTGACGATTCAAATCGGTATCTGTAACAATCATTGTCTTGTCATTGTGGAACACTCAGACACGGACAAGTGTCAGCTGCTGTCAGTGTGTGCCAAAGGTCACGACCCCCAGGGCAGGGCGGATGTGCAGAGGTCAGTATCCGATATGGAGTCAGGTTGTTTCTCTCCTTAGCTCAGCATAGTTTCCATACGGCGAAAACAACTGCTGCTGACCCCCGTTCACCTGTGCTTCCATAACGTTCCCACAACTGTTATCCTGTGAGAAGATCTACTCAGCAGTTCACTGCAGGTCATCGCTCTGAATCTCTGATTGTGCGTTACGCACGTGAGCTCTGTTTTTTGATTGCATCATTGAATCTGTGCAGTCTGGCGAGTCACATATTACTAAACTAATCGCTCTGATTCCGGAAAGGCAGAAACAGGTGACAAACTCTTGAAATTATCATTGCTGATTTGATAATGGCTCCATTAATTTGTCTTGAGGGCTTCGGGCACTTCTGCAGTGTGAGAAAGTGAATTTGTTTGGCTTCTGCGTGATTAATTGAAGTTTACTTTTCAGCTTTTCTTTATGAGTCAGCACAGTTGTTCTCAAGTGCTGCCTGGGAACAAAGTAGAAAGGGCTTGAAAAAAAAAATCGAACTAAATTGACCTTTACATTTACGTACTTGGCTAAGGTAAGCGTTACTATTGCTCATACTTAGGGTTGGTGTTTGAACAAACTTCTAACCGTAAGTATTAAACCTTTGCATGTAACTCACCACAAACATGAATCATACCTCTACTCATGAAACTTGAATTCTAAATTCTTCTTGGTGAACAACAAAACAGGTGAAAACACATCTTTAGACTGAGCCATGTTTGGGGGTTTGTGTTTTTTTTTTTTTTTGCTTAAAACTTACCCTCAAGCCATAAAAGATGAAGATGAATTTGCTCACCAATGGATCCTCTGCAGTGAATGGGTGCCGTCAGAATGAGAGTCCAAACAGCTGATAAAAACATCACAATAATCCACACCACTCCAGTCCATCAGTTAATGTCTTGTGAAGCAAGCAAGTGATGCAATGCTACATTTCTCCAAATCTGATCTGATCAAAAATAATATATATATATATCTCATCTACATCTTGTATGGCCTGAGGGTGTGTAAACTTTCAGCACATTTTCTGAAAACTTGGAAATGCTGAAATCTAATAGAAAAACTTTATGTGTGTGTGTATTTATTTACAGTATTTATTTTTCTAAATTATGTTTTCACTTCAGCAATTAAATAGGACAACAATGGTATGATACATTTTGCAAATCAGGCTAAAAAAGCAAGTATTTGTCACACTAGTCCAGCTGAGAAAATAGACAATGGCAGTATAAAAAAGTTCAATTGCTCTTCTAACTAAAATGTGAGCTTCCTTATTATGAAAAAATATATTTTTAAGTATGTATATTAAAATATAATATAATAAAAAATTATATAATGATAAATATTGATTAATTGCACAATAAGACAAGCGCAATCTTGATTTTGCCTTCAAAGTCAACATGAAATGTTGTACGCAAACAATTTACTTTCATAATGTAATGTATTTCCAAGTGAAACGGAATATTTACCAAGTAAAAAAATCTAGGTCAGGACTTGGTTTTATTATTTGGCTGTTGGTTAACATTGTCCAACAGCTTGCCAGCCTAAATAATGTCAGCCAAATTAGAAAGACACGTCAAGGTGGAGCAAGTTGTTACATTTTGATAAAAGATTAGAAAGGCAAACTGTGAACTGTGAAAACCGATGAATCATTCACAATTAGACAGTTATTAAGAGTGAATGGATTCCATTTTCCTGCCATGTTGAATAGCACACTTGACACAAAAGAATGGCTGAACATCCTACTTCTCAAGAAAGCAGAATTAACTTTTAATTCACTTGTCATTTAGACCACAATAGGTAACACATGATGAATTTAACTCATCTTATCTTTACCCAAGAACCCTGTGACAGGTCAGAACAAGAAAGCTCCCTCTCAACCCCAAAGGCTTTGTTAATCAACTTGCCAAGCGACTCTATTCACGGAAATTCACACAAACCGCAGCGTGTGTCCCTCCTCCTGGCAGCAGCTCATGGTTATGCAAACAGGTTTGAAATGACACAGCTGATATCTGCATGTGGGAAAGCGGCAACATGCATCGCCCACGTAAACTGAATCAATTGTGTAGCACTAACTGAACGTCACTGTTCCCACCACTATTCATTTTCAGTTCATGATGCTTCTCAAATATATCGCACTGGCAAAAACTGCCGCAATGGACCAGTATAACTCGTCGCAGTGTTTCTCTGGATTCATGCCTTCCAGCGAAAGAGAAACTGCGCAGAGATGGAGGTTTATGGTTGCATTTACACCAGCCTGTAATTTCATGACATCTTTGACAAGATAACAACATGGTGAACTTCAGATAGCAAACAAATCATGTTATATAATTCAAACTATATTGTACACTGTTTTGTTAGACAACTTAAAAATGTACTTCATGTCAAGGCCGTTTTTATTTTTATTTTTTTTATCACGTTACATCATAGCTATCTACTACACGAAACAATCTAAAATTCACATAGGCTACATATAAAAATGCGTATCTATAGCACGATTTTCGGTTTCTATTGGGCGTGCTATTTATACGCAGAAATTGACTTTGGCGTGCATATAATGCGCAGTTTTCGCATGCATATACGCAATGTCTTGGCGTGCATATGATACGCACTTTTGGCGTAGGCTACCTATAATAGGCACCTACCCCACACCCCTAATCCTAACCATTGCGTATCATTTGCACGCCAAAGTCATTTTCTGCGTATAAATAGTACGCCAAATAGAAACCGAAAATCGTGCTATTGATACGCACATTCATGAGATCGGAATATACAGGGGCGCCTGCAGGAATTCAGCTTTTTTTAAATGAATGAATGAATGAATGAATGAATGAATGAAGGCAGGGGAACTGTTTCTCAGGTCAGTCAGAGCACTCATGGTACGCAAAGTGCGTACAGCCGTAAACCTGCAGGCGCCATTTTATAGGCTATATATATATAGCCTACACACACACGATTTATTTCAGCTAAATATATTTTTTAATTGACTGAATAAAACTTCACAGCATACTGTCAAGATGAGCATTTTTTAAAGGTCAAATCAGGTAAAATTAGCTCCTTGAGAACATTCACTTTACAGTAAACATTTTCCTGGAAGAGGAATGTGGGAAGAATGGGAAGATATGAATGAGTGGGCAATTTTTTTTAGAAGTAAACAATGAAGAGTAGACACATGCCAAAATGTCTCACTCCCAAGTATTCCCGCTTATGTCGAAATGATTGCTGCACAGTGGTTTCTGATACTGATCTGGGTGGCTTGATTTGGCAGTGAGGTAGAAAAAGAAAGTTTGTTTTGAAGTGTTTAGTTGGGCTTAAATTGTCCACAGCAGCTTTTCACTGTTCCAAATGGCAGATTTATGAAGGCAGGATATACCGCACAGTGTCTTCATTGTGTTTTGAACATGAGGCATTCTGGGTAGCTGCAGGTTAGATGGGAATTTCATCACGTTCACCCCAGAAGAACAAATGAAACCCATAACTTTCATACACTTGTTGAAAAACATGCAAATATGAACACAACTCTTTTTAAGGCTATTGCCTAGGGTTCATGATTGGTACAAGCCCCTAACCTTAGGTAGTTATTAAAGTTTAGCATTATTAAAGTTACCCAGTGTATGGCATTTCTGAAGTAAATTTACTCGGTAGCTCACCCGGTTTTGCACTTGTGATGCAGAATGCAGAAATTGCTGGTTGCTTCAGGAATTGTGTTTATCTCTCACATTTGCTTTTGTTAACACTATCGGCTAGGTTTAGGGTAGGGTTTAGTATACTGAGGTTGTAACGATAGAGCATTGACCTTTCAATGGCACTCACCAGACATTTCACTTCCAAACTGCCTCGATACATATAACAACCTTTGTAATGAAACATCACCAGATTCACGTTCATCTGTTTTGGATAAAACATCCTTTTAGCTCCACTTACTGGACATTTCACTTTGAAAGTGTTGCAAAACACAAAATGTAAAACAAAGATTTTGAAGCTATGAAACGGATCAAAGACCTACTTTTATGACTGATGTTAGTTTAACTTGTAGATGGCAGCCAGTAGCTCTTTGCTGTCTTTGAAAACAATCATTGGGATTGGGATGACAAATGATTACAGGATTATTTTACTCGGCCAAGCCTGATTCATGTGGACATGAGCGCCTGTCTTAAAGCCTGAAAACAGGGAGGAATTACATCAAAGTCTTGAGAATAATGATTGATATTGACCAGTGAGTTTGGAAGCTATCCTTGGCAGCCCTGCTCTCCTTTTTTCTCTTTTGCACTATTACTCTTTCTTTCTTCTCTCTCCATCTGCCCACACATCCTTCCATGGGCTTCCCAGGCCTTGGCAAAAAGTAACTGCAGCAAAACTAGCAGCCTGGGCCTGTTTGCCTGCCAGTAGGGCAGGAATCATGTTTCCAGAAAAATGACAGATGAAAAACTGCCTCGCATACACAAACACTCACTTCTATTGTGTTGGAAGTCTGAGTTTCAGGGCCATTGCGTTCAAGGAGCTGCAAAAATATTTTAAATATGGGTGAGCCTTTGCTCCAGGGTTGGCTGGTGGTAAAATGTGCTGTAGTGCACAGTGATGGTGGTCTAGTAGATACACATTATTTGAGCTCTGTGAATTTGAGTAATTTATGTTTGGACCTGTTGGTTTCAGAAATCTGAGAATAGTCCTGAACCTGCATGACAAGAATTTACAGTAATTGTTCACACAAAAATGAAAGTTTTGTCATTTACATATAGTTCCTTTATGACTTTCTCTCATGCATAAAGCACAAATAAAGCAGTTTTGCTGGACACTCTTTGTCATTAATGTGGACAAAAATACATAACATTATATTAATTAGTAATCAAATATCTATTTTGCACTGTTTTAACAAACTTGCATTCAGGCAGGGTTGCCAGGTCTGTGTAAAAACTAGCTAAATGACACTATTCCAAATATCAAAGCTCAAAATATGCCACTTCCATAACAAAACCATTACTGTATTATACACAATTTAAAATTTCAAATCACTATAAAGTATTAATTATATATGAACTCCCTACTAGTGCCCTTGCCAGTTTTATTACTTTAAACATTAAAGAATGCGACACACACGTCTCCTGGAAATCCTGAGGAGGGTTGCCGGAAAACTGACAGGTGAGTTGGCTGTGTGTATATATATATATATATATATATATACATACATACATACATATCGTGTTAGTTAAGTTGATTATCTAGACGAGCTCCACCTATGCTGAATTGATTGATTATCTGAACGTGCTCCTCCCGAACCTTGTTAATAAAACATCAATTATGCAATGTCACATTTTTTTGCCTGCAGGAAAAAAATAAAAAAATAAATAAAACCTCAACCCATGGCAATAGTTTAAAAGTAGCCTTGTTCTGTAGACTTGGCAACCCTGCATTCAGGTTTGGCAACATTCTGGAAAAAGATGATCCAATCAGTTGTGGTGAATACAATTAAGCCCTGTCCTACATTTACTTTCTAATATAGTGTGTCACTATAAAACATTTTACATAATGGAATTGGTAGTGAAAAAGATAGTTTATTTGGTGCATTTATCTGATCAAAAATACAGTTAAAAATGTAACAGAGTGAAATGTTAATACAATTTAAAATATGTTTTCTATTGTAATATATTTTATAATTTAACTTATTCCTGTGATGCAAAGCTGAATATTCAGCATCATTACTCTAGTCTTCAGTGTCACATGATCCTTCAGAAATCATGCTGATTTGCTGCTCAAGAAACATTTTTTTATCATTATCATAGCTGAAAACATTGCTATATCAAAATAATTTCTTTGAAATGGAAATCTTTACTGTCCCTTTGAACATAAAAAGGTGCTAGAATCAGATTTTAAACAGCTTTTTCCCCCCACAGTTATTCAATAAGTGTCCTTCTTAGTGGTCAGCATTCCTGAGCCCCAGGCGCTGCATTACATTCCTCTTGACCACACTTGGTTAAATCCTGCTGCTTCTCCTCAGCTCTGCTCATAGCAAACCCAGAAGCCAACAGCTGACCGTAACAGTGTCTTTAAAATGTGTCCGGGTATAAGCAAATTGGTGCTTGGGGGGTCAAAGGGCCAATCCAAGGCATTAAAAATGACACTGCAGAGGTGGGCGAAAACTTTCACATTCCCACTAAAGAGAAAGCAACAGAAAAAGGTAATGTCACAGTTCTTCACATTAGTACAAATGTCTTTACAGTAACACAGACTGACATCCTATCTAGAGTTTGTGGTCTTTTAAAAATGTCAAAATTTTGAGCTGAGCATTGGTTATAAGGCCAAAAACAATTTTGACTTAGCACTTATCGATCACCCAGAATGTCCTAACAAACATAGTAATAAGCTGAAATCACTGAGAACATATGCCTTGGCAACCACCCACAATTCGCGCCATGGCAGATCACGCAGTTTGGGGCGCCATGGCGGAGCAGGCAGACTCGGAGGCCATGGCGGAGAAGGCAGACTCGGAGGCCATGGCGGAGCAGGCAGACTCGGAGGCCATGGCGGAGC
>NW_015627535.1:424546-424893 GCF_001515625.1 Sinocyclocheilus rhinocerous
GCCATGGCGGATCAGACAGTTCAGGAGGCCATGGCAGAGCAGCCTCCGAGGCCACGGCCCCAGCCCCCGCCCCGGCCTCTACGGCTGGAGCCCTACTACCCCCCAAAATACTTGGGGATGCTTACGGGCCATAACAGGGGACTGGAGCCCTCCCTGGGCTTAACGGGGGATCCGGAGCCCTCACTGGGCTAGACTTGGGGATTGGGAAGGCGTACGAGGAGACGGCACTGGAGGGCGCTTTCGAGGAACCGACACCGGAGCGAGCTCTGGGGCTGGAGCCGACACCGGAGCGAGCTCTGGGGCTGAAGCCGACACTGGAGAGAGCTCTGGGGCTACACTGAAGGCAG
>NW_015627535.1:425027-427454 GCF_001515625.1 Sinocyclocheilus rhinocerous
GGCTGGAGCCGACACTGGAGCGAGCTCTGGGGCTGGAGCCGACACTGGAGGGAGCTCTGGGGCTAAGATGAAGGCAGAGAAAAGTCCTTCCTTTTCTCTCCTCCTCCTGGGGTTACGGGGAAACTGGGCAGCCGGCGGGTTTGTCGTTGCGGTGACCGGCTGGCTTGCGTCAATGGCGGCCGGTGGGCTTGACAACGGCACGGCCAGCAGGCCTATCTTCGGAGCGGCCGGCGGGCTTGAGTGAGCTGCGGCCGGCGGGTTTGACATCGGAAGGAACGGCAAGCAGGAGAGAGCTGCCACCGGCGGGCTTGACTTCGTAGCGGCCGGCGGGCCTGACATCGGAACGGGGAAATAAACGGGGAACACCTGGAATTAAATCAACATAATCAGGACAGGAACAGGAAGCGAGCTCTGGGGCTGCAGCCGACACCGGAGCGAGCTCTGGGGCTGCAGCCGACACCGGAGCGAGCTCTGGGGCTGCAGCCGACACCGGAGCGAGCTCTGGGGCTGCAGCCGACACCGGAGCGAGCTCTGGGGCTGCAGCCGACACCGGAGCGAGCTCTGGGGCTGCAGCCGACACCGGAGCGAGCTCTGGGGCTGCAGCCGACACCGGAGCGAGCTCTGGGGCTGCAGCCGACACCGGAGCGAGCTCTGGGGCTGCAGCCGACACCGGAGCGAGCTCTGGGGCTGCAGCCGACACCGGAGCGAGCTCTGGGGCTGCAGCCGACACCGGAGCGAGCTCTGGGGCTGCAGCCGACACCGGAGCGAGCTCTGGGGCTGCAGCCGACACCGGAGCGAGCTCTGGGGCTGCAGCCGACACCGGAGCGAGCTCTGGGGCTGCAGCCGACACCGGAGCGAGCTCTGGGGCTGCAGCCGACACCGGAGCGAGCTCTGGGGCTGCAGCCGACACCGGAGCGAGCTCTGGGGCTGCAGCCGACACCGGAGCGAGCTCTGGGGCTGCAGCCGACACCGGAGCGAGCTCTGGGGCTGCAGCCGACACCGGAGCGAGCTCTGGGGCTGCAGCCGACACCGGAGCGAGCTCTGGGGCTGCAGCCGACACCGGAGCGAGCTCTGGGGCTGCAGCCGACACCGGAGCGAGCTCTGGGGCTGCAGCCGACACCGGAGCGAGCTCTGGGGCTGCAGCCGACACCGGAGCGAGCTCTGGGGCTGCAGCCGACACCGGAGCGAGCTCTGGGGCTGCAGCCGACACCGGAGCGAGCTCTGGGGCTGCAGCCGACACCGGAGCGAGCTCTGGGGCTGCAGCCGACACCGGAGCGAGCTCTGGGGCTGCAGCCGACACCGGAGCGAGCTCTGGGGCTGCAGCCGACACCGGAGCGAGCTCTGGGGCTGCAGCCGACACCGGAGCGAGCTCTGGGGCTGCAGCCGACACCGGAGCGAGCTCTGGGGCTGCAGCCGACACCGGAGCGAGCTCTGGGGCTGCAGCCGACACCGGAGCGAGCTCTGGGGCTGCAGCCGACACCGGAGCGAGCTCTGGGGCTGCAGCCGACACCGGAGCGAGCTCTGGGGCTGCAGCCGACACCGGAGCGAGCTCTGGGGCTGCAGCCGACACCGGAGCGAGCTCTGGGGCTGCAGCCGACACCGGAGCGAGCTCTGGGGCTGCAGCCGACACCGGAGCGAGCTCTGGGGCTGCAGCCGACACCGGAGCGAGCTCTGGGGCTGCAGCCGACACCGGAGCGAGCTCTGGGGCTGCAGCCGACACCGGAGCGAGCTCTGGGGCTGCAGCCGACACCGGAGCGAGCTCTGGGGCTGCAGCCGACACCGGAGCGAGCTCTGGGGCTGCAGCCGACACCGGAGCGAGCTCTGGGGCTGCAGCCGACACCGGAGCGAGCTCTGGGGCTGCAGCCGACACCGGAGCGAGCTCTGGGGCTGCAGCCGACACCGGAGCGAGCTCTGGGGCTGCAGCCGACACCGGAGCGAGCTCTGGGGCTGCAGCCGACACCGGAGCGAGCTCTGGGGCTGCAGCCGACACCGGAGCGAGCTCTGGGGCTGCAGCCGACACCGGAGCGAGCTCTGGGGCTGCAGCCGACACCGGAGCGAGCTCTGGGGCTGGAGCCGACACTGGAGCGAGCTCTGGGGCTGGAGCCGACGCTGGAGCTTGGATGAAGGCAGAGAACAGTCCTTTTCTCTTCATCCTCCTCCTTGGGTTACGGGGAAACTGGGCAACTGGGAAACTGGGTTTGTCGTTGCGGTGACTGGCTGGCTTGCGTCAATGGCGGCCGGTGGGCTTGACAACGACACGGCCAGCAGGCCTATCTTCGGAGCGGCCGGCGGGTTTGAGTGAGCTGCCACCGGCGGGCTTGACTTCGTAGCGGCCGGCGGGCCTGACATCGGAACGGGGAAATAAACGGGGAACACCTGGAATTAAATCAACATAATCAGGACAGGAACAGGAAACTAACCAAATAT
>NW_015627535.1:435413-464006 GCF_001515625.1 Sinocyclocheilus rhinocerous
GGAGCGAGCTCTGGGGCTGCAGCCGACACCGGAGCGAGCTCTGGGGCTGAAGCCGACACTGGAGAGAGCTCTGGGGCTACAATGAAGGCAGAGAACAGTCCTTTTCTCTTCATCCTCCTCCTTGGGTTACGGGGAAACTGGGCAGCCGGCGGGTTTGTCGTTGCGGTGACCGGCTGGCTTGCGTCAATGGCGGCCGGTGGGCTTGACAACGGCACGGCCAGCAGGCCTATCTTCGGAGCGGCCGGCGGGTTTGAGTGAGCTGCCACCGGCGGGCTTGACTTCGTAGCGGCCGGCGGGCCTGACATCGGAACGGGGAAATAAACGGGGAACACCTGGAATTAAATCAACATAATCAGGACAGGAACAGGAAACTAACCAAATATGGGCAAGAAGGGCACATGGGGAGCAAAACACACACAAAACACTGAACAAAGTCTGACACATTGTGGGGTATTTTATCAACCATATTAATCTCCAATCTGTATCCACTATCAGCATCAGTTTCAGTTTTACTGGCCAGGGAATTTTACTCTTACTTACAGCGTTTTCTTTCACTGCACATCACACAAATCGTTTCATATATATTGATTAGTCATACTTTTTAAATCATATTTTCTTTTATTACAATAAAAGTGTTTAACTGGTCTTTAAGATATTATACTTTTTAACTTTCTATTAATCTAAGAATCCTGAAAAAATTTATTACGGTTTCCACAAAAATATCAAGTAGCACAACGTTTTTCAACATCGACAATAAGAAATGTTTCTTGCGCACCAATTCACACCGTGTCGACACCGGACATGACTGCTGTCGTTCACGTCACATCGCAACAGCTAGAGGCTGTAAACACTGGACAAGACAAAGCAACCATTGCAAACCATTTGTCCTATATGTCAGTAAGTCTTAAACAGAACTAGGCATCAGTTTACTATTGAAGATTTGTTGCTTGCATCGCGCCGCATCCAGTAATCACTGTTTATAATAAGTTTTGTTGTCTTTAGTTGTGATGCACCGCTCGCGTCCCATGTTCCTGGAGTAATGAAAATTCAGCTTTGCCATCTTAGGAATACATTTACATTTTAACATATTCAAATAGACAACGGTTATTTTAAATTATAATAATATTTCACAATATTACTGTTTGTACTGTATTTTTGATCCATTAATTGCAGCTTTGGTAAGCATAAGAGACTTGCCGACCCCAAACTTTTTAACAGTAGTGTTTATATAGACAGAAATAGAATAAATAAAAAACACAGACAGAATAGAAATATTGGTAAAAGTGTAAACCATTTAAAGTAGCACCAGTCCATAGTAGTAGTATGGGTTTTTCAATATCTGATATCTGATGATACAGTCAGTGATATATAATACAATTTAATGATAACAAATTACAGTAGATGATTTCTGAAATCAAATGAACACATACTATATTTACTCAACTCTGAACTGTTTCACAAGCACATTAACATACTAGCCAATACGATAACTTCAAAACAGCCAAAATTGTCTAATTATAATCGGCCTGACTAGAACATATCACCTGCCATTACAGAGGCTTTGACCGGTGGTCTGATGGTGGCAGCACCTTTTTTATTATTAAAGACTGTTCTCAAAGTCTCATGAGAGTCATTCTTGTGTGTGATTTCCATATCAAAACTTCCTTATATACTTGTGCCTGTTTCTATTGTGTTTAATTATAATGTCCATTGGTTGTGCGTGCTGGTTCTTCACCACTGCTAATTAACCAGCACAAACTACAGTATACCTTGTGATAATGGCCAGATTACAGTCACTGCATTGAATGTGAAATGCAGTGCTCCAATTTCCCTTGTTTGCCTTTTTCTGAGAGTTTTATTCTAAATAGTCAGCCATGCTGGTTAATATAAAAACATAAACTGCAGTTAAAGTTGCACAAGGTCTGTGATGTCAAACTGGCAGGCGTAGTACGTGACGGGGAAACTCAGAGTGTGCTGCTCATTTCCAGCAAAGCAGCTGTGTCAGATCTTGATGATCCACACGCACTTGAGCATCCACCATGCTCCTCCACACTGGCACTGCGCCCATCCAAAACACCCCTTAACCCCACAACCTCTGACCTTATGGCCTCAACACCACTCGCCTACAATCACAGCTGCTTCCCACAGATTGGATGAGACTGTATGTTTGTGGAAAATGCAGAATAGTACCTTTCTTTTTTTACCCACAGCCCATCACAATTTGAATTACTTAGGGCACAGGGTGCACAAAACTAGAGAAAACAAAGTAAAATAACATCGTTATACCCTGAAGCATCATATACAGATGATGTTTCCACACAGATTTAAAGTTACATTATAGTAAATACTGTAAATATATATATTAAAATAAATTTCATAGAGAGAGAGAAAAAAGTCAATGTAGGTCAATGTTTTATTTTGCCTTGAGGGTGGAGCCAGGACTGATATACAAAAAACAATTACTGTATACCAACAGAAAACGTCTATCTTTTACTCATCTGTAAGTGTGGGAACATAAAAAAGGGCTATGGTTGGTTTGTTTTCAACTTTCCTTCAAAGAAAATGTGAGGATATGTGTATTTGATTACAAGACATGATAAGATACGGTGGAAGACGAAGGGTTTGGTTGAGAGTGTTCAGATATAGAAATCCCAACTATGGATATCGCTTTATGTTGTGACACGCCTGAGATTATTCATGACAGCCATGTCACGACTGCAGACAGGAGAACTGTCCAGACAAGATTTTAGAGCATAATGCAACATAATAATGTGGCCTACATTATTGTCAACAGATAATATTCCTGGATCAATATCATTAAGCTGTTTCCCTCAGTATCTGATACTAACTGTATCACTACTTGTCTAACATTAGATATTATTTACACTATATATAAATATACTTAATTGCTTCCTCTAAATTATGTAACAGGTAAAGATTGTTGACTGTTTTTTTAAATACCCACTAGAACCACAGAAAGCCAACTGAATTCAAAGACCTGTAATACCTGATCAAAGGTACGACAGCTGCCTTCCGCTTCAGATCAAAGGAAGTAAACCCAAGTCAGGAACAATCCATGTGGCCCATGGTATCCTGCGGCAGTACGATTACACAGCTCATATCCAAAACAAGAATTTTATCAGTCTGCAAACTCAACTTTTCTACAGCACAATGCATTCTAGATTCCTGCTTTGTCAATTGAGGATAAGGTGCAATTTAGATAAGAGCATCTCAGGATGAAACAGGCAAAGGCCTTTGAAAGTGCTTTCTGAAGTAGTTCAGGAGTATTTGATATTTACAGCATCGTTTCTGAGTAACAAAAGGATGAGGAAAATCACTGTGAAATTCTCAATGCTTTGAAGGGAGTCAAAGGTTTTTCAAACAATGAAAGTGAATGGGGATGGATGCTGTCAAGGTTAAAAAAAAACTAGGGATGCACAATATTATCGGTACGTTATCGGAATCGGCCGATAATGGCTCAAAATGGCCTCCCCCGGGTCCTAATGCCCCTCCGGTAAGGCGTTTTATTTACTTAGGGGGCGCCTACTTGTAATAAAATGAAAGTAAAATAAACAAATAATACTAAGATTGTGTTTCTGAATAAATAAAACAGTAATTGATGTCATAAAATCAAGAGTATGTTTTGATTTAAAGGTCAGAAGCTAGCTTACATGAATAAACATCACATGACACTGGTAAATTAAATACTTTTATATATACAGATTTATTCATTAATGTGTAATGTTTTTTTTTTTCAAACGTATTATGAAAACTTAATTACAAGGAGCTCTAAAAGATTTTCAGAATTTTTACAACTAGTTTGCTTTAGACCTCAACAAATGTTGCGACAAATGCAGCGATTGATTTATAGTTGATTTATAGTTATTTTCAATGCACTCTCATTACAAAAGAACTTCATTGTTGTTTATTTAATTCTAAGTTTTTGTTAAAAACTAAAAACAAAATGAAAAATAATTTGTTTATAATCTCTGCACAGGAGATTGGTGTTGTTTCCAACAAAAATTAGTTGAAAAATATCGGCATATCGGATATCTGCAAAAATCCGATATCGTGCATCCCTAATAAAAATAGTATTCTGTGCTATATACAGTAAGTCTTCTGAAGCCATATAATAGTTAATGAACAGGCAAAAATGTAATGTCCCTTATGAAGCATATATTCAGATATGGCCAGATCTGAAAAATTAATTAAGCAAGTGAAATAATAAAACGTTGTTAGCTTGTGTATTTTTCAAAGCATTTTAAAATATTTAAAAATTTCATTTACCTGCTTAACATGCAGAGACAACTGTAAATAAACCAGTCATCAGCTGACTGTGACAAAAAAACAAACAAACAAAAAAAAAAACAATGTAAAAACTGCAGACTGAAAAATCAAAGCAACCAGTTTCAGACAATTGGAGTATTTGGGAAAACTTGTTTGAAAACAGTCATTATATTTGCACTTCCATTGATTGGTGCTACTGATGCATAAATTAAATTTACATTACATTTACATTTACACTTAGTCATTTAGCAGACGCTTTGATCCAAAGCGACTTACAAATGAGGACAATAAAAGCAGTCAAAACTAACAAAAGAGCAACAATATATAAGTGCAAATGACAAGTCTCGGTTAGCCTAATGCAGTGTAGCAAGGTATATATATTATACACATATACACACACACACAAAGAAAAACAAGTAGAAAAAATAGAGAAAATAGAAAGCTAGTGTTTTTTTTTTTTTTATAAAAAAAGAAGATAAATATAGATAAAGTAGAATTAAAATAGAATAGAAAGTGCTAGAGTTAGAGGGTCAAATAAAGGGGGAACAGATGTTTTTTTTGTCGTTTCTTGAAGATGGCTAAGGACTCAGCCAGCCGGATTGAGTTGGGCAGGTCATTCCACCAGGAGGGAACAGTTAATGAAAAAGTCAGTGAAAGTGATTTCGTGCCTCTTTGAGATGGCACAATAATACGCCGTTCACTTGCAGAATGCAAGCTTCTAGAGGGCACATAACTCTGAAGTAATGAATTTAGGTAAAGGGGTGCAGAGCCAGTGGTGGTTTTGTAGGCAAACATTAATGCCTTGAATTTAATGCGAGCAGCTACTGGTAGCCAGTGCAAATTGATAAACAGAGGTGTGACGTGCGTTCTTTTCGGCTCATTAAAGATTAATCTTGCAGCGGCATTTTGGATTAATTGTAGAGGTTTGATAGAAGTGGCTGGAAGACCTGCCAAGAGAGTATTGCAATAGTCCATTAAAATGACACCATTAAATTATTGTTTCACAAAAAAAGCTGTCATGTGACTTTAGAAGATAAAGTCTTTGCATAAACTGCTTAGACTAGTCTTAAAAGTTAGACACCTATTTTTTTTCTGCAAGACTGGTCAAAACTTTTTAAAAGTCAGTTACTTAAAAACATAGATTGATCTAATTTGAATCCGAAAAGTAAGAGTGATAACCACTTGTTTAATTGCTAGTTAATCAAACTAGTTCTTAAGACACCGTCTTAACGTCGTGATTATGTTTATGCAACTGGCCCATGGACGCATGGACTATTTTTATGGCATCATTTCTTGGTCACTAATAACTGGTAAAGAGCTCCATAACAGGTCAAACACAGCAATGCTGAAGATAAGTTTCCGATAACGTGTTGGAACAAAATAGTTGTAAAACAAAAGGAAATCTACAGATTTTGAAAAGCTAAGGAGAAATAGCACTGTAGAAAGAGTCTCTCTTACAGAGCCTGTCAAGATCTCCTTCAGATTGTGGTTTTGGAAATAAACAAAGCAAGTTAGGAAGGTATGTGATGTGGAGTGTAATGGAATAAGTCTTATTGGTAAGTAAAGGTTTCCTGTGATAAAAAAAAGAGAGACACAGGCGTCAAAGCAATATATATATATATTGTTTTACATATTTTCAAAAGAGCTTCCTGTCTCCTATCCAGGCCTCCCTCAAAGTCAGTCATCTCAAATATAAAGGACGCAGCAGGGATTGGTTTCCTCGAGACCATTACGAGATCATGTAATGACAGGCCTCTCCAACCCCCAAAACCAACAGAACAGACGCAAGGCCAAGAAAAAGGAGGAGAGCGCAAGAGGCCGAGAAAAGGGAGGAGAACAAAAGAGGGGTGAGAAGGATGGAAAGGGTGGAGAGGTTTGGGAAATTGCCCTATTTAAGACAGAGACGAATCTCTGGTGGATCCCAGGGTCTACTAAATTACTGGCTGCACAGAGGTTAATGGCAGACTAACGCTGAGAGGAAATGAACCTATGTGTGGTTCTCACTGTAATTTCAACATTTAGCTTTTAGTATGTGTAGTGAAAGCGTTGACACCTCTCTCTAACACATCTGCAGTTAAAAATGCATTCTATATTTATAAATAACTCCACGTGTAGGCGCATTAATGCACATTTACAAGCACTTCAAATGAAGAAACATTGAACAAAAAAAGAGTGGCGTTTACCTGTGCGAAAGCCCCCATCACGATGCCAGAGTATTGCTGCAGTTGCTAAGGTGTTCAAAGTGATTTCAGCCTTAGCAAACACCACTAACATGTACACAGAATCCAAGTAAAACTGCCTTCTTCCAGTAGAAATGCATGGGACAGCATCTAATGAGCCTTGAGGAAATAGCCTTGCATGCGCAGGAGCCTAAACAAGAGGTCAAAACATAATCAGCAACAGATAAAAAAAGAAATACAACAAATCTGAGAAATAACAGGATGCTCTTGATAACAGACTCGATAACATCAGTGTATGGAGACCCCCCCCGTTTCCCAAATGCTGATTAGTAAATTTTTAATACTATCAGGAATGTATGCAAACGTATATCAAAATGCTGCAAAGGAATAGTTTTCCATATTTTAGAGACATTGTTTTGTTAAATTACATAAAAATTGCTTATGCTTTTTTTTTTGCTATAGATAACATTATCAAAGTTCCTGAGAATTGTAACTTTCCTAGCATCTAAAAGAGTCCGCCACAGAAAGGGTGCTGAAAGTCACAGCTACTTCACCCTCAAAACCACAGTTTCAACATGCAATTCTTCATGTTTGCTTGAAACAATGTCACAAGCACAAATGTGTGAACTGCGCTCAGTAACAGGTTGCATTTAGCGGAACGTGATCGCACTTAGCATCTAGCTAAGGGTCTGTGACACCTATAAACATTATGTTGTGCTTTTGCAGAAGTTGTTAACCAACAGGCTTGTCTTTTTCCATCATGATTTCTCCGAAAATCTATATAGGGTAAGAAATGCTTTAGCCACAGAATATACTCTTAATAATTTTTAGAGCTTATATTTTCAAAGATTTCATATATAGCTGTGCTAGTTTCATGTCTCAAATCAATCTGTCTCAAATCAGTCTTCTCACAAAATAAAATAATGTAAACTCAAAATCCAAAATGTCAAATTTTCTGGTCAATATTACAAAAAAAAAAAAAAAAAACCTTCGCATTTGCAAACAAAATGAAGATGAACTGGATGTTTAGATCACACCATATGTGTTGTTGGATCATGGACAACATGGCTTTTCAGTTCTTCAGCGTGAACTGGAGGTGAGAAGGACTTACATGCTCACAGAAGCTAACTTTCACATATGTGACAGATTTCACATCTTCACCTGCTACACCTGTGCATTGTTTCCACCTGGAGCTCACTGATTACTGCCAACAATGATTTGAATACAAATTATTAGTTGGTAGTACAGCCATTGGCAACTGGTAGATGCCATCTCTCTTCAAAACTCCCGAGATGAGAGAACAAAAATCTTATTGTTTTTGATTTTTATAATGAGGCACCATCTGAAAAAGTTTTCCATGGGATATTTGGATGGAGACTCTTTCAGTTGGCAAACGATCATATTGTATCGAGTTGGTGTGTCAGTGCAGCCAAACTTACATTTGAGAAAAACAGTGGTTAGTGTGTAGGGAGAGAATTCAGGTTCAGGTAAAGTGTGTCTGTTTTTCAGCAACTAACAGACTCGGTCAACAGATGCCAGTCCACGCAAATGGAAAACAACAAACTCAGTGACCCTATTTCTTTCTTTTTCCTCAGGAAATCCTACAGGGCCACTTTTGTCTGCTAACTTTAAACATGTCTGACTGCCATTTAAATCCCCAAGGACAAAGCAGACATGCTGGGAAATGGCTTATGGGTAATATAGAAAAGCAAATTTAGGGTAAGGATGAACTAGATCAGTGACTCTCGAATGGTTTTGCTTCAGTACTGTCCATGTTACAATGTGGCGACCCAATGTGTGGTTGTATAGCTAAATGCATTTTATTGTTTTGCATTTAGAATTGTTTTTATGCTTCTCTCTCCATTCCCATGAGAGCAGATCTGTGACCCACCAGTTGAGAACCACTGATATGGAGATATAGAGTGAGTTTGAGGGATGTGGCTCATATGAAAAATAGGTCATCTATTTAGAGACTCTTTTGGAGTTTCGAGGAAGATGAGAAGGAAAGACCAAAGTCTTGGGCTCATATCTTGTATAAGGACCCCCGTCATCACTATTCACATGTGCATATAAGCAGAGGCCAGCTGGTCAATTAACTTAACACAGTCCAGATCAGCTTGAAAAGCACTAGAAAATACACAAAAAAATGTTGAAATGATAAACATGGCATGTGGCCAGAAGAAGCCTAATGCCAATACAACATTTGGAGATGTTTTGATGGGAACTGCGCTGTATGTTTAAACTAAATTTCTGTAGGCATACCATAAAATCTTGGCAATTGATCACTTTGGCAATTATCGGTCAGGAAATTAAGTAACATTTATAGGCTATCTAATGTTTTTTTTTTCAGCACAGATTAAACAGAAAAACAATTATAACACAAAACGATTAATGAAATGGCAAAAAATATTTATAGATATAGCCCAACTTTCCCATGTGACAACTAGTCTGTTCAATAGCGTGTTCAACTGGTTCTATTGCTTTCCTTTGTCACAGCATCAGTGATAAATAGAGTCTATTGTGGTATATTTATTGAAAGGAAATGTAATTCTCAAGCTAATGGAATTTGTTTATATTCCATCTTAAAGCATGTTTGACTTAAAGACATTATGTGAATGACATCAGCATTCCAGTTCTGTCTGCCAGCTGAGTATATTTCCTAATTCGCCTCTGCACAAATGTAAACACTTCAACAGCAGTCACAGAAAAGCACATCTGCTCCAAATGAACTATGAAATAATATCTTCCTATATTCCTTTTGTCTTTATTGGTGATGATGAAACTGTAAGCTATGCATATGTTATGAATCAAGCATGTTAATTTAGCGTATAATTAAATTTGGTCATTATTTTTTGGGTTATATATGTAGTCTACGTGTTAAGATGCTAGCATGCGTTAGCTTGCTGTGGTTTCAAATATACAATGGCTATAAACCATAATCTACATTTTTCTTCCTATGACCAGTGCTTGAAGTGGGCCGGTATGCACCAGTACGCAGTACCGGCACTTCTGTATTTTAGTCTTTAGCGTACTGGCACTTTTTTGAGCGTACCGGCACTTCTAGCACTGCCTATGATGTATGTAATTTTTAAGTTAAGTTAAATAACCACTGTCTGTCACCACAATAAATAACTGCAAACAGCAAAATTAAGCATTTGAATGGGTTTAACTTAAAAAGTGTATATTGTCAGTAGTAAAAAAAACAAATAAAGCCAAATAAGTCCTGAAAAAGTGTGTTTTACAAAAATTCCACACATTAATCCTTTCCTCAGAGATTTGCCAAATAGTAAACCAAGTCATTTTTTTCTTTGTTAATGAACAGTTCACTCAGACTACATGGGCTTTAATGATTTCCAGAGGCACACTTTGAGTCAGCCAATAACAACAAAGCCATCAAAGGAAGAGTAATTCACTTCCCGTTGATGCAGTGCCGTTGTGACCGGATAGAGCCCTGGTCCATAGTCCATGGGCGATCACACGTTTTCTTACACAGAGTTCATGTGTTCATATAAAGGGTAAAGACTTGTCGTGCATAACAGTGAGACATAAGCTATGAATAAATCCACTCCCTCACCTAATATTAAAGGTGGAGCTGGGTAATGGAGCGATTCTGGAAAAATGTGAGGTAAGCAGCTGTTTAAGGCAGGAATAGGCCTACATGAACACAGACCTCCCAAACTTTCGTTTGGAACGCCAACTGTTATTCGAGAAAAGTCTGTACTTCTGCATTATTGCGGGCTTGACTGCTTAGTTTTGAAAATATTTTTAAGGCTTAACTCTTACACATAATCATATATTATTATCCATCAGCCATCAGATGCGGAATGCACTGGAAAACAATGTTTCAATCTGTGTTAATGTTGTTTAGGAATATCAAGCCACATATACCTCAAGTCTGCAACCTTTCTTTCATGAAACCCAATAAATGTAACCTGTTTGAACCCTACAAACGGCCCTGAAATGCTTTGAAGGGGTTCAGAGCGAATATTAAAAGTCTCGTGTAAGACTTGCTCGTCTTGTTTCGTAAAATGCCTCTTTATTAACTAGACACCTCAAAACTAACCAATAGAGCAACTAAAGGGAGGATCTGATTTTGTCTGTTCTTTATCAACCATTTAGCATTCCTAGCCTGTATTGTCCGTTTCTAGTGATGTGACTTCATTAGATAATAGATGTAGTGTTTATAGTTGTTTATACCGACTAATTTACGCAGTCATCCCAGAATTACCAGCACTGAGCGTTCTGAACCAACCACAACTTACCAACCACGCTATTTCTGATTCACTCAAGAATCTTTATAACCACTTTGAAGAGTTTTTCATCTTCCAGCTGCCGTCCTTTTAAAACAAAACAAGATATTTGGATGAGAACAGTCTAAACATTGAATTTCTCCTCCATCTATGACCCCTAATGTAGTGTGAATGTATATTCACAGGGCTTAAAGCTGTTAACATTTTCTACCTCACTTTGGATCTTTGTTTTGATTCATTTCTCGTTTCTCTGAGCAAATAAACTCTAGATCACAACGTGTATATACCTCTCAAGAATGTTTACATTTGATCTCTCTACTATGCCAGACCCCCTTAGTTGTCTTCCCGAACTAAGCACAACTATTTTTCAGATATATTTTTGGTCATTGGAGCTGAAACAGCCTCAAGTGCCAAATCACTGGCGTCTGGATCCGATTGAGGAAATTACTCAAAAAAATAAATAAATAAATTTTAAAAAACGAGTAGGACCATGTGTGAACATGTGGGGATGGATGTCTTTAGCATCTTAGAAAAACATTGTACACTGCATTTTTCCCATAGATCGTGACTTTTCTCATTCCAAAAAGCAACATCACAGGCCATTAAGAGAAACTCAAAGATTAGCAGGACTACAGACCGCAGGACTTTTCAGACCGGAAACGCAAGCTCATGCGAAAAATGTTGCATTTCGCTGCGTTCCAAAGTTCAAGTTTGGTGAACTCTGACCTGCGAATTCGCATCACGTGAAGACGTTTGACCAGTAGAAGATCGATACGTCACTGCGTGACCTCTGTACAGAACTTCAAAAATGGAGGAAGCGCTCATTTTAGCCGTATATAGAGAGAGAGAGAGAGAGAGTACAATATAATTATTATACACAGGTGTATTATTATTGTCATATCCTGCTCCCGCCCATATTCGCAGCAGTGTCCGAAAAAATTTCGCATGTTCAAAGTCTAGTGTGACCGCACCTTAAATGCAAACGCGACAAAAAAATTAAACAACCGATATAAATTTTAAATCTATGCTGCGTCCCAAATGATGCACCATATACACTATGCACTCATACACTATGTACTTATGCACTAGAGGGCTACATACTCAACCATGAAGTGTATGAATTATATAATGTTATTTTGTCATTCATAATCGGAGTCTGATAGCCCATCCCCCTTCGCTACGTAATTAAAGCTGCCAACATTCCACACTTCGTTTTTTCGGTTATTTAAGTGCATCATCCGGGTATTTAAAGTGCACTTTTTCTTTTTGGAATTTTCAGTGTGAATGCACTACTCGCACTATTTATACTAAAAAACGTCATAGAATAGTGCGTTAGTACGCGATTTGGGACGCACCTTTAGTTTGACCAACCTGAGTCCACACACGTTTTCGTCAGATGTCATCTCGCTAGAACGCGTGTCAGAGTTTCCTGTGCGCAACAACGAACAGAGTCGTGATGTCCGACTGGCGAACAAATGACTCTTTGATGCCAGTTCTTTTTAATGAGTCAGTCAAAAAGATTCACAAGGCAGCCTCGAAGTCGCTCGTGAGTCGTGAGTGAAGCGGTTTGAATCAGACTTCCGAGCGTTCAGAGCGGTTGCTGTTCACAACTGACTCTTGACTGAACCGTGAGTCATTTTTCTTTGAAACGACTAACTGTGACATACTACTTTAGATTCGTGACTGGTTTTTCCTATGACAGCATATAATTAAAGATACACATTCACAACAGTTTTAAGTATTTTAACATTTGATATCCAAATGTGACGATTAATCGACTGTGAGACTAAGTTTGGGTAACATATTGGAACCATAACCATGACAAAATTGTACTTTTTTTTTCTTCAAACAGACCAAAATATTCGTTAAAATATAATGTTATTCATATGACACAAATACAGTCAGGATCAGTAGATTGACAGCATCAAATGAACAAATAGTAAATACAACTATAAAAACACCATTTCATAAACCTCAAGGGTTTTTTTCAGAGGGGTTTATAAACTTCTTAAAGAAGGCGTTCTCATGAGTCACAACCACCCCACTCCTGTAATCCTCTGCTTTGAATGTGGGAAAGCGAAATTTCCCTCCATCTTTTGTTCATAAGACTGAATCCCAGACTAATGACTAAATACAAAAAACAGCCTTTTGTATATCAGCCCCCAGATATGTGGAGCTGTGGGGTTGCTGGACTGCACAGTGTCATAGACCACTGCATTAGCGTGGTAGTCAACAAGTGCGTGAATCTAAAGTGACAAACAGTAAAGAAATAATAGAGAATGTGAAACTATTTTGTCAATGGAGAGGGCGGCGATTGTGTGTGTACGAGAAAGGAATGACACATTATCTCTGGTGACTTCCAGGGCTTATCAGAGGATGTGTTTGATAGAGAACAAAACAGAACGGATGAGGAAGAGAAAGAATGGAGGAAGGTGTTGAAAGAATAGTTCACCTAAAAAAAAAAAAAATCCTGTCATCATTTACTCTCACTCTTTTCCATATAATTAATGGGTATTGTGGCTATCAAGTTTTAAACTGACACAAAAAAGCACCATATAAGTAATCCATGTGACTTTCCTCACTACTTTTCAACTATTAACAGCACACACCATTCTGACATTTCTCACGACCAAATGTTCTCAAATCATGTTTGATTTGAGATAAAAATGGTCAGTGAAAAACTGAAGACATACTTTAGTTTTAATGAGAAATAAACCCAAAATGAGTTTTTCACTGACCATTTGTATCTCAAATCAAACATCATTTTAGAAAACATTTGGTAATGAGAAATGTGAGGATGCTGTGTGCTGTTAAATGGCATGTGTGTGCCATTTGTGAAGTCCATATGACTCTATTTCAGAGTTTATTGTGAATTTGAGGGTAAGCTAATCACAACAGGATTTTCATTTTTGGCTGAACATTTCCTTTCAATGTTGGGTCTGAGACTGTATGTCCTCAAAACTTCAGAATGAAAGTCAGTATTGTGAATTGAGCAAGAATGCACAACAAATTATAACCAACAATGGGAGGTTTATGCTGTTCCTCTTCAAATCTCGAGCGGGAAGAATTGGTCAAGAAGTTCATGCAGGAAATGAGGAGGCTAGGAGCACTATATAAAGTCTATAGTATATATGTAAGCGTTATAATCAAAATGATCCCAAATGGCAGTTTCTTCCGGTGTTTATTTGTACCAGAAATCCCTACTGACCACAACAACATCCATTGCCACGAAACGCTCTCTCTGTTTTGCATAAACGAAAATTACGATTTGGCAACGAAAGCTGCACATTCAGATGTATCCCACTGTAATCTAAATTTTACCTGTCAATACAAGCTGTTTTTCTCTCAAAGGCAAACTTCAGGAAAAAGTTCACTTATTAAAGCGAGGAGATTCAGGCTAAACTCCAGAAAGCTGCAAACACTGACGACACTCTAAATCAATATATTTCCGTGTTCAGGGTTTTTGTGCATTACTGTCAGTCAAACAGAATCCCACCACCAGAAGGAGGTTCAGTGTCACGATAGGGGGCAAATTCAAATAACAAAGGACCCATCATTCAAAGTTTGTTGTGGCTGTGATAGGCTCACTGTAGTTAAGCAGCATTCTGGCCAAAGGCAGTTTACTGAACACAACATAGTTTAGTCGATTGGGAGACAGACAACATGGCCTCGAATGAGTCCCCAAAGAATGCAAAACAACAAGCAATGGAAGAGCAACTTTTCCAAGATTTCCTTTTAAATAATAACATGCCGGTGTTAATCACTGTACTTCTGAGACACCACTGAAACAATTTTTTAAAGGGGTCATAGGATCAAACACTTTTACAAGTTGTTTGAACTGAAATGTGTGTTGGCAGTGTGTGTACACAACCACCCTATAATGATAAAAATCCACCCAGTGTTTTTAAAAAAAAATCTGGTTAAATCTTTACCCCTTTCTCAAATCGGGGACACGGTGTTCCTCTGGAGTGCTTTGTTCGGCAAGGCCCAGTATGACCTCATAGGTGTTTCTCAAGGAAATCCCTCTCCCTTGGAGGTACAATGACAGAGTTTCCTGCTTAAGAAAGCAGGATCCGGCTTCTGACTTACTCACACTCTCCGCTGCCTTATGTAATTCCAATGCAGTTCTACGACTGCTCGTGTTTTACGTACTTGTGCATCACATACTCAAAATAACCAGGGTTATTTATTTATTTAGTCATACTTGTTTATGTGCCTGTTTGCACGTCAGAATGAAAGAACACTGTAGAGGACAATAAGGCTCAAAACATCCTGCATTACAATTATTTGTCTTGTGTTTGAGTATAAGGATGAGAAATGGAAAAAAAAAAATGCAGGAGTTCTTAAATTAAAACAAGAATTAATGTTAACTATTAGCAGCAACAAATATGGGTCAATAAGTGAGGATACTGGTCTCAGATTACAAAAATAACTCTTTTAAAAACAAATCTTATCAAAACATCCTGCATTACAATTATTAGTCTTGTGTTTGAGTATAAGGATGAAAAATGGTTTAAAAAAATGCAGGAGTTCTTAAATTAAAACAAGAATTAATGTTAACTATTAGCAGCAACAAATATGGGTCAATAAGTGAGGATACTGGTCTCAGATTACAAAAATAACTCTTTTAAAAACAAATCTTAGAACTGGAATCTAAAGGCAATGTTTCAAAAATGCAAGTGCTCAAGTAAAAAGTAGCCTACTAAAAAACTTAAATCTTGAAATATTATTTTCAGTAAAGATTTTCACAGTAAAACTTTTTCCCATATTTTTTGTTTGTTTTCTTAACTTCACAAGCCCCAAATATATAATATATATAAAAAAAACTCACAAAAAGAAAAGAAAAAGTTCTTCACAGAAGAAGCATTGACATTTTGAATTGTGTATTTTTATGTAACCTAATAGATGTGAAAAAAATGCGTCACGTCAATGACCTATATATATATATATAATGTCAAAGCACCTTCAAGTTAGCAAAGCAATTCATTAGGCTACCCATAAGTGCTGCATCAGCAGCCCCAGACGAATGCCAAGACCAGCCCACTTCAGGACGAGTCTTGATCCAAGGTTCAGCTCTCACATCACTACACCGGCCGGAGCGTTTGTCAGTTGTACGCAGGACATGGGGGAGAGATAGTGGAGCAGAGGATTTGTCATTTCCAGACACAGTTCAATGTTTCGAACTTAAAAGGTAAACTGCGCTTATCTACACGAATGCGCGAGGTTACATTTGAATATAGAGTTTTGGAGAAGCTGAGTGTGCAGTATGTAAACTAGCGTGGTTTTGCATGGATGCGGACTTTTCGTTTCAGTCACGGACTGGTTAAAGTTTGGTTTGATTTCTCTTATTTCAGCCTGTGGGCTGAGTGAGTAAACGATGTTCTGGTCACGATACGCGTGGAGCAGAGGATTTGTCATTTCCAGACACAGTTCAATGTTTCGAACTTAAAAGGTAAACTGCGCTTATCTACACGAATGCGCGAGGTTACATTTGAATATAGAGTTTTGGAGTCAGTTTTGGAGAAACTGAGTGTGCAGTATGTAAACTAGCGTGGTTTTGCATGGATGCGGACTTTTCGTTTCAGTCACGGACTGGTTAAAGTTTGGTTTGATTTCTCTTATTTCAGCCTGTGGGCTGAGTGAGTAAACGATGTTCTGGTCACGATACGCGCAACACTATTGTGATTATTTACCGAAATAATTATGCAGAAAATGTTTGCGTCGTGTAATTGTCCAATTACGCTGCAAAACTGTTAATAATAAACGATAATAAAGCGTTGAAAAATCTAAAAACGCTAAAGTAAACCTCTTAATTTGATAACCACGATTTTCTTGTCATATAGGCAACTGTAAATATTTTATATTGCAATAGACGATACATGGAAATTAAATGTCTTTTTTTTTTTTTTTAGAAAATGTTTTATAAAGTAAAACATCACGACAATCTACGAAGGAAATGTGTATTTACCAAGGCATTAGGCTATGTATTTTAGAGTACAATACTAAAATAATGTTTTATCTGTAAAAACTTTAGTATTATCAGTAGGCCAACATTTTACACTAACAAACACATTTTAATAGTTCAAATAGGTTGGTATATTAACATATAATTTGATGTCACACATACATGCAACTGATGTCTGTGAAATGTACTTTAGATAAATACTTCATCACTGTATTATTTTTATGGTAAAGGTTTTGACAGCTAGTTAGTTTTTTTTTTTTTTTTTACAGTACTGTATATTTTTGACAGTGTAGCCTACTAATTCTAATACTGATGCTCAAACACGGGTTACTTTATTAAAGTATTTCTTTGTTTTTCTTCAATTGTAGATGTCCATTTGTTTAGGCTAGATAAATTTGACAGCTACAACTACTTTTTTTTTTTTTACAGTACTGTATTTTTTTTACAGTGTACTGACTAATTCTAATACTGATACTCAAACACAATTTACTTTAATACTTTTTCAGAATTCCTAATCAAATAGTCTAATTAAAATGATAAAAATAGTTTATTGTCTACTATGTCTACACTGAAATAAAATATTGACCATGAAAGTATAATTAAACAACTGAAATAGAACATGATAAATGCTAAATATTCAATTGAATATGCATGTTTTTCTTTTTTGTTGTTTTATTTTTACAGGTGTATTTTTATATATTTTGTTTATCATTAAATTATGTTTACCCTAATTATTTAACATTATTTTCTACTGCTTTATTTCAGTTCCCTCTGGTGGCCTTTGAGGATATAGCAAAGCTGTGATTTGAGCATCAAGAAGGACAGAAGTGAATATTTCAATATAAATGATCCTACAACACAAGGATATATTTCAACTACGTTAAATCCTCTTGAGAGTTGTTCTATGTGCTTTGTTGGAACATGGCAATAAGAGGGACTACAGAGATCCTTAAGAAAAGTTTTTAAGGATAGCAAAAGAAGTAGGAAGAATGGAAGCCTCATTCGCTGCTAGCGCCGCCGTTGCTCCAACTCTGCCACCGATTACCTCGTCTCCAGGTTACCTGCGCAGAATGTTTCGGGAGTATCAAAGCAACGCCGTCATCATGGCCCATTACAACTTCACCGGAAAGCTGAAAGAGAACAAATACCGGGATGGACTGAAACCTGAGGCCATTGTGTTTCTTATCATTTGTCTTCTCATTGTGGTGGAAAATGCCATTGTTTTGGTGGCAATATGGAAGAACAAAAAATTCCACATTCCCATGTACTACTTGCTGGGCAACTTGACGCTCTCTGACTTGCTAGCAGGCTTCACCTACATGGTGAACATCGTGACTTCGGGCGCAAACACTCTCAAAATGACTCCAGTGCTGTGGTTTCTTCGAGAAGGCGGTGTGTTTATCACACTTTCTGCGTCTGTCATCAGTCTCCTCGCTATAGCTATCGAGCGGCATGTCACGATGGTCCGGATGAAGCCGTATCAAGGGGCCAAGCGTGGCCGAATGTTCATTTTGATTGGTGCAAGTTGGGTTCTTTCGGTGCTCCTCGGCATTCTCCCAATCATGGGCTGGAATTGCATAGGAAATCTGGACGAATGCTCCACCGTCTTGCCTCTCTACTCCAAGAGTTTCATCCTCTTCTGCATTACCGTGTTCACCCTGGTTCTGATGTCCATCGTGGTGCTCTACGTGCGCATCTTCCGCATAGTAAAGTCCAACACCCATCGGTTAGGCTGCAGCCCTCAGCGCAAAGGTCTGGCCAGGAAGTCCCAGAAGTATCTGGCTCTGCTGAAGACGGTCACCATCGTTCTCGGGGTCTTCATTGCCTGCTGGTTGCCTCTCTTTGTGCTCCTTCTACTGGACTTCTGCTGCCCTGCTCAAAGCTGCGAGGTGCTGTTCAAGGCGGACTACTTCCTGGGTATCGCCATGATCAACTCGCTCCTAAACCCCATCATTTACACCCTAACTAGTAAAGACATGCGGAGAGCCATTCTGAGACTAGTCTGCAGCTACTGTCTGATATCAAAAGATGGAGAGGTGAAGAAGTTTGGCATGTCTTTTCTGGACTGTAGCACCAGTAAGGTTGAGGTGCCATCACACAGACTGGAGGGCCTGGAGACGACGGTCTCCACTGGGAACTTCACACCATCCACTATTAAAGCTATCTACCCGATGATATTGAAGAGCTGAGGAAAAAGAATGCATTAAGTTCAAACTGACAATGCAAGTCTTAATGGACAGTTGAACTTCTTCTGGTTCAGGTTGAATATTTATAAAACTGCCAAAGAGACAAGTATGAGGTGCGTCGAAATGAATTCAGGAGACGTTGGATGAGATGGAACTCATAAATGTTGTTTTTGACTTCAGAGTTGAAGACTTGGTTTCTTCCACATGCATTGAAGCAAACCAGAGAACATGGTAGACCAGACAAGAGGATTTTTTTTTTTTTTACTGTGATAAAAACCAGTGTTTAAAATGGATTGTCTGAGGGTCAATACAAGAGCTACGGTGCCTTTTAAAAAATTGGATTTTGAACATCAAAAAACAAGCAGTTAAACAGCTGAACTGAGCAAATGCGATGCATTGTGCAAATATGCTTTGAAAAGAACTCTTCTGATGTTATACGAGACTCTTATGAGCATTTTCAAAAATAATGAGCTTGTGTAACGAGTCATTTTCACCTCCAGTGTAAATAACAGCTGAAATGTTCAGAGAATTTGTGGTGAAAAGACGCAAAGAAAAATGACGGGTTGATGCCTCCACACACAAGCATGTTGTTAGTCCACGGGCATTTTAAGAGTACATATGCACGCAAATAAAAACTACAAGGCAAGTGACTATTTTTAATTTGTAAGATGTTTCCTCTTATAATGGTATTTTGGGAAGTACTGTTTTCATGTTAAAGCTCCCCTTAACCATTTAACCAAGTATGCTATACTTGTCTTTATTTGCTTATTCAGTAAATATAGTTTCAACTGACATAAGGTGGCACAAGCTATATAAATATTGTAACATAGTTTTTATGTTGTTGTATGGAATGGCATCATTTATGTGTAGCAGTCTGCAGCGATAAAAACAGCACTGACATTCAAGTAATATTGCATTTCTGTAAAACTGTGTACTGAAAAAGATGCATTTGCATGTGTTTAAATGTATTTTGATGATCCTAAATTATGAGCCTTAAAAACAAATCTTTTATAAATGCATTAATTAAAAATTCTCTTGAATGTTTGCTATTTGTTTAGTGTTTTAGTTTTGTTTTTTGATTACATTTAAGCTCTGCCCATTGTTTCCCATGAAAAATAAAATAGAGGGTGAAACAAATATGCATAAGTAGTTGTTTTTAAATACATACATTTTGCTCAGATGCAGTGGAAAACCCATCCACTGTTATATTATGAGCATAGTTATAAAACAGCAAATGCACAAATCTAAATGGTGCATGCAAGAATTTGAAAACAATGCTCTCAAAGTGAGTCTAGCTGATTTCCAGTTGCCTCAATCACACTCACACCACATGTTAACCAAGCATAAACTAAACTATATTGTGGTTTCGACTTTTCACATGAGTCACACACAGAATTTTCTCACCGTTCTGTTTTTGCAAAAAACCCCTACAGAAAAAAAGATCATAAGCTCGTGCCAGTCCGGATGTTTATCGAAGCTGAAACGCCATGTGTCTGCACCTCAAGGGCATGATGTGACTCATTTTAGAAGTTAAACGACCAAAGGTTAAACTGGTCACGCACACAGAGTAGGATGACTAGGCTTTTGAAAGAATACCCATCCATCTGCACTGGACAGATATTAAACACTGAAATTAGAAATAGTGAAAGTAGTGTAGTGTAGTGAAAGTACAGAAAGAAAAGATGAGGACAAAATATGTGACTTGAAAAAAGCTCTGGGAAATTATATAAAATCATTCTGGGTGAAAATGAAACCAAATCTGAATATATGCTATGTCCTACATCGTCACACTTTATATTTAAAAACATCAATTAAAAATATTTAAATCTAAACCTTAGACAGGAGCTATATAAAATGAGTCTGATTTATTAATTATACATCTAAATATACGCACATCTAAAAAAAAAACCCAACAACAAACAAACTAACATATCACTAACATATCTCCATAGTTTCAGTTCGTGTTTTTCATTTTTGTCATGTCAATAAATCCTAATAATTAGGATTTTGTCTGCCAGCAAAAAAAATAAACAGTACAATAAAAGTAACTTTGAAGGATTAAGCACACCAAGACTGAAACAAAAAAGCAGTACGAACAAACAAAACGAGAAACTCGCTTTCATGTTAATGCAAGTTACAACCCATCTACCCCTATATTTTTTTAAATATGCTGCATGTGTTTTATATTTTCTTTGTCATTTTTTTTTTAGAAGTCCTGAGAAATCCCTCTCTAAATTAGTATTCAAAAAGTATTAAAAGAGTACTTAATTTCATTACAACATTTGCAAAAATTGATTTTAAATTTCATAGGAAATTCCCTGCTCTATGGAAACAGCAGGTGAGCCTTTTAACAAAGAGCCAATTATAACACAAAACTCACAAAATGCTATTCTAGTAATGCAAAACATGCATTTTCAGGCTGTGGGGGGAACTTTGTGAATGCATAGTGACATCTTGTGGTGTGTGATGCAAAGGGGACAAATTTATTAACAGACTTACAAAACACATACACATATATACACGCATAAAAACAAACAGTAATTTAGCTAACAGTGTACATGTGCACCAGGTCTACCATTCAGTATTGACCAGGCTCCACAGGTCATCGCTGATCTCACAGGGCGAGCGGGTGGATGTGTCTATGTTAATGGGGGCTGCCACATCCGCACCGTAGTGAACTGCCAAGAGACAAAAGGGATTTCATTCAGTCTAGAATATGAAACTTTTATGTTTACCATCATATACAGTAAATATGTCAGGATTACCTCCCCTCAGTATGTGCGGCTCTGTGTCCACCTCCAGCTTTATCTTGGTTACTTTAAAGTAGAGCTGAGCAACGTATCTATATCAAGTAAGCAGCAAAACAATACAGACTTTTTTTAGTGGACATGATTTCAAAGCAGTCTGGCAAAACATTGACTCAGTCATCAACATAGTTTTTTCATTTAAAAAATCATAAGGATTGCACTTGAGCGATTCATAGCTATGAAATATTTTAGGGCATAATTAAAATAAATTATACTCCAGATATTTTCAGGTTTTCAATGACCATGTGAACCTGGTGACATACTCTTCCATTCCAAAATTGTCTGGGTGTCAAAGAAATTAGTACTTTTATCAAGGATGCATTAAATTGATCAAAAGTGACAGTAAAGACATTATTAGTGTTACAAAAGATTTCAAATAAATGCTGTTCTTTTGAACTTTCTATTCCTGAATCCTGAAAAAGCATGTCAGTTTCCACAAAAATATTAAGCTGTTTTTTCCAACATTGATAATAAGAAATGTCTCTTGAGCTCCACATCAGCATATTAGAATGATTTCTGAAGGATCATGAGACACTGAAGACTGGAGTAATGATGCTGAATATTCAGCTTTGTATCACAGGAATAAACATTTTTAAATTGTATTAAAATAGAAAACAGTTTCTTTAAATGGTAATAATATTTGACAATATTACTGTTTTTAGTGTATTTATCAAATAAATGCAGCCTTAGTGAGCATAAGAGATTATAATAATAATTTTAAAAACCCTTTTGAATGGTAGTGTACACGATAGGGGATTGAACAATGTAGTCCTTTGTCATTACAAACACAAGGTGAACTAAAGCCAGCTCAGTGCTTACATGGCTGAAGGAATGACCTCAGTTGTGTCCTCATCCACTTCCTGTTGCAGAGTTTGAATTTCCTGCTCGGTATCTCGGAGTCTTTCCAACTCTTTCTGCAAGTATCTGACCCATGTGTTAAGGAAACCACAGTAAACAACCAAACTAAAGGGTAGCAAAGTTCATAATCAAAACGTAAACTAAACAACACTCATTTTTGGTCAAATAATAATAAAAAACACAAAACAGATCTTATCTGAGATTAACTTTATAATATAATAATATAACTAATATAACTTTATATATAAGATTAGTGAGCCTGGCAGTACTTAAAGGAGACATATTATGTCCCTTTTTACAATATGTAATACAAGTCTCTGGTGTCCCCAGAATGTGTCTGTGAAGTTTCAGCTCAAAACATTTTAACAATCTGCAAATTTGTGTGCCTCACACAGAAATTTTACTAAAAGTTGTATATACAGTACATAAATGCACATTAACTGTACATTAACCTACTGATCTTGATGTATATTACTTTATTGTTTTCAATGTATTTATTTTTTATTTTAGGGTTAGTGGTTTAATTGTAATTTAAATGTTCTTTCTATTCTCTTGTGTTATATGTATGTTTGCATGTATGTACCCAGAGCTCCAGGAAACCACAACAAAATCCTTGTGTGTTTGCGCACACTTGCGAATAAAGCTCATTCTGATTCTGATTCTGGCCAATTATTATAATGAGAGCAGGTTCTGGTTCAGGTCTGAGGGGAAACATCATACTGAAGGATACTCCTGCTCTGAGTCCAGGATTTGGCTTTTGGAGAGGCTCCGCTGTACTTCCTGCTCCATCCTCTCGATCTCCTGCGCCATTTGGCTCTTCTGCCACTCTAAATCCAGAAGTTTCTGACCGACCTCTTCCTCTGCATGTACAAGACCTTAAAAAGAAGACAACACAGGAAGAAATTTTAAGTTTTTTGTATTTAGTTTTTATCATTGTATTTTGTAAGTTAATATTAATTAGTAAGCTAAAAGTTAGCATTAGTAGTAAAGGAATACCATTTAAGAGCTCGGTTGTGGTCTTCTTGGTCTTGATGTGGTGGTCAAAGAACTCCTGCAGGTTCTCTCTTGCTCCTCGAAGAGCGCTCTCTGCCTTACTGCTCTTGATGAACTCAATCAATGCTTCCCCTGATTTCGCAAGGTCATCGTCATGCATCGCATCGTTCTGTGCCATGTCTGCATTAATAATGCTTCTGCAGAATAATGCAGCACATACTGAGGTGAAGCTGTATGCCACGACAGAACATTTTTTCATTTTTGCAGATACTTTTATTTAAGCGACTTACAAATGAGGAACAACGCAAGCAATATGTCATAGTTAACAAGTTTCACAGTAAAAAAACAAAACAAAAAAAAAGATTAGTAAACAAGCTAAAGCAGTGGTGAAATACTGAAAAGAAATATAAATATTACTGAAAAAAAGGATAAATATTTATGTAGTGAGTTATAATCAATGCATTTTAACTGGAAGTCAAACCAGAAATATGAAGGCTACTTTTTATTTAACAGTTTTGCTGTATTATATGTTAGATATTATTCAGTGCTCGACAAGATTTAACCAAGATTTTAACCAACAATAAGAGTTCTTGCTAACATTTTCACTGGCACCAAATGACAAATTTGTATTTTCAGCAATGCTTCCCCTCCCCCCCCCCAGAAATATTTATATTTTTCATTAAATGTCTCATTCATCTACAGCTATAAATAACATACCTGCATACATGGCAAACAATGCAAATGGTTGGTTTGAAGTTTGCAACACATTCTTCATGACGCTATATTTTTTACACATTCAACAAAACCCCTTTTGAAACAAAAATAACTGCGAATCAGTAGCCCTATTAGCTGTTAAAGTATATAGTATAGTATGAAAGGTGTATAACTAATATTAAAATTAGAGACTGTTGTTTAGTAAACATCAACATGATCTCAAAAAAAAAAAACTGCCTAAAAACAACCACACAATAACGCATCCACAAATAAGTTACATGAATTATGGATTTAGTCAATGTGGCGCTTTAGAACTCTTCCAAATAACACTTATTAATCAAATATACAATATAGTGGTTTATTGTAATATATTCAAGAGCAAATAGTCTCACCCGATCCACGCGCTGTTTATCCGGATTTCAAACTGGCGGCTGCTTGGCGCGCTTTCCAGAAACGCGCCTGAATAAAAACCAGCTTCAGTACTTCAAACTTTTGTTTTCCCTCCATCGTGATCATTGTTTTAATACATTAAATTATATAAAATCCATAATATGCTCTTCACAACTAGTCGAGGTTATTTTAAATACGCTGGAATTACGGTCAGGCAACTATCTGAGACACCTAAACCGCGCTTGTCAAAAGTCCAAACCTACAGTCTATGGTCCAAACCAAAGCAAAGCCCCAAAGCGATGCAAGCAAAGCCACTAGTAGGCTTTAATAATAATAATAATAATAATAATAATAAAGCTTTAAGAAGTAATACATGAACATTAAGTTTAAGATTAAATGCCACTTAATCGGAAATATCTTTATTGTATTTAAAAGAACACGTTTTCTCTATGAATCATAAGTTGTTGTGATTCTATGCTTGCAATTGAAAATTTAGGTAATAAAATCTTTGGATTTGTTCTATTTTAAAAGAGAATCTGGCATAACTCCATCAAAACTCAGTAACTAATTCTGACAACTATAATGTAATGTTTTCCATTTCCTAGAGCAGAGCGCTCAACACATAATATGAAAAGTCATGTGAAAGAAGTGTCTTTATTTCTACTACAACTATTCTTTTTTTATTTTTTAGGAACATAGATAAAATCCATCCGTGACACTGATGAACCAGAAACTTTCAAGATTCAAGCAAGGTATTAAAATGAGAAAGCTTATTATTTCATGGTTTCTGGTCCCTCGTGAAAAAAAATACAATAAAATTCAATATGCCAAACACAAACTCAAAATGGTTTACTTTCAGCATGACTGTTTGCTCTTTTTCTGCTGCTTTTCCTTTTTCTCCCGCTCTTTTCTCTTCTGTCTGTACAGCTCTCTAAAGTGGAGTCTCTTTGGATTCAGCCCGTAGGCTTGGAGTCTCTGTCTGCTGAACTCTCTTCCAGCCATCTTCACCGTCATGGACCTGGAAAGTAGGCGTCCGCCCCTGTGCCTCATTTTCTTTTTAAGCCATTGAGGTTTTTCAGTCCTTTCCTTGGCCACCTCCTCTTTCGGGGTTACAGCAGTCTCTTCCAGCTTCTTCTTTTTCTTAGGAACCAGGAACTCCTCATCATCCTCCCCTTCATCCTGTACAGCGACTTCTTTGAGGTCCTGGACGTCTGTTTGGTCTATGCCGTCAACTACAGGGCTTTCAGATGTATCTTCTGACAGATCTTGCTTCTCCATCTTGACCTCAGACCTCTTTAGACGATCCCTTCGCTTCTTACCCATCTTCCCCTTGGGCTCCATCAGCTCTTCCTGACCTTCGTCCCTGTGTAAAGAAGCCAAGCTCGGTTTTCATTTGTATGAGGTTGACATTGTGTGTCATGATTATGGTGTTTAAAGGAACACTTACTCATTATACAAAGACACAAACACTTGCTGTTTCTTCTTGTTATTCCGTGCTTTGATCTGGAAGTTCTTCACGTCACATAGCTCCTCCCTCTCTGACCTAAACGAGGAGAAATGTAGCAAAACTCATCAAAAACCTATTCCAAGCCAGTGAAAAAATGTATTTATTTAGCTAAAGTTATTTTCCCAGATAATATCATTAAACGGTATCACTATATATTCCGAAACTTCACTATAGCTCCAGGTTAACTCATATCAATCACAAAAACTACTGTGTGGCACCTGTACATGCAGGTCTTCCTCAGTGAGCACCAGCGGTTCAACTCACTTTCATCTGCTTTCAGGATCTATGGAAAGAGGTTCAGTTGAGAATAACATGGAAATATTAGCTAGATGATTTCAGAAGGTATTTTTTTTCTAAATAAGATACTAATAAATAAATCACAGAGAAGAATATATAATAGATTATTTTTATTAAATCATGCAAAATTCTAGGGACGCACAAATTGTGGCTAATAATACAACTAATAATTCTTTTCATACTACTACGTTTGGGGTTAGTATGTTTTTTTATTTTTTTTTGAAAGAAGTCTCTTATGCTCACTAAGGACTTATTTGATCAAATATACATTAAAAACTGTAATATTGTGAAATATTCTTACAATTTAAAAGAAAGGTTTTCTATGTTAATATATTTTGCAATATAATTTATTCCCGATATGTTAAAGCTGAATTTTCAGCATCATTACTCCAGTCTTCAGAGTCACATGATCCTTCAGAAATCATTCTGATATGATGATTTGCTGCTCAAGAAACATTTTTGATTATTATCAATGTTGAAAACAGTTGTGCTGCTTAATATTTCTGTGAAAACTAATAATTTCCCCCCCAGAATTCTTTGTTGAATAGAAAGTTCAAAAGAACAGCATTTATTTGAAATGTAAATCTTTTGTAACATTATAAATGTCTTGACTGTCACTTTCGATCAATTTAATGCATCCTTGCTGAATAATAATTTAAAAAAAATCTTATTGACCCCAAACTTTTAAATGGTAGTTTATAAATATATATAAAATAATAATGCAACACAGTAATTGTTACTAAATTAATACTAATAATAAAAGCAAGTAGGTTTTGGCAACGTCAACTGACTGATATGCATTACAAAAATAAAATATTAGCAGATATGGTCCTTATATACTTGGCATAAACCTCCAGCTTGACCACTGAAAGATTTACTTAAAATGCCAGAGTGGACATGAAGCTCAAACATACTAAACACAGCTCTCAAATCCTCTATGATCTAAATGCGAGACATTCAGTGCAGATCTGCTCAGAGAGAAGATTTCTGTCCTCAGACCCTGGTCAGAGTTATTCCCAGAGGAACAGCAATACCAGGTCAGACACGATCACTCATCAGCACAGAACTCAGAGTTAATCATCATCCAGACACGTTACTGCTGCTCGTAGCTCCTCACCTCATCAGCGGTCAGACCGAAGTCATTCTGTACAACTTCTCTATAGCGAAATCTGCATGGCAAGTCATCAATGATGTCCTCATAATCCAGTTTATAGTACTCGTCCAAATACTGCTCAAAGGTTTTCTCCTCTGGAAACATGATTGGTAATCAATGTATAAACCATTGATTATACATGAATACAGAAGTTTAAATTTTCATTTTGTCTGACCAATGACAGACAATGGCAGTGTCCTGTCTAAAAATACACCTAACACTCACTTGGATCAAAAACTGGCTTGTTTTTGGTGATGATCTCTGCAAAGTGGGACTTCTTCCTCTTCTTTCCCATTAGAGGGGCATCCTCTTTGGTCTTCTTTTTCCTCTGCTCTCTCTCTTTCTTTCTCTTCTTTTTAGAAACGGGCTGTTGACTTGGGTCATAGTCAGCATCCATCTACCCAAGAGATTTCAGGTGAGATTAAGAGCGGACACCATATACAGGGAACACAGTAGTTCAGTGCTGCATTTGTTTTGTGCATTAAGTATGAGAAACGGTCTTACTATAAAGTCAGGATCTACAAAGTTGGGCTCATAGTCTTCCTCTGCAGCATAATCTTCCTCATCTCCATACTTGTCCTCATTTTCCTCCTTTCCGACCCATGTGTCCCAGTTCCAGTTTTCTACAAAACATTCCATATTCAAATCACAAAAAAGCTTCCAAAACTTTGGGATCAGTAGGATGTTTTTGAAAGAAGTCTCTTATGCTGACCAAGGCTGCATTTACTTGATCAAAAATATAGTAAAAAGAGTTAAAAATAACAGTTTTTTTAAAGGGGTCATAGGATGCCCATTTTCCACAAGTTGATATGATTTTTTAGGGTCTTAATGAAAAGTCTGTAACATAGTTTGGTTAAAATTTCTCAATGGTAGTGTAAAAAACACATTTTTTACCCTGTCAAAAACAGCTCTTTTCAGATCAAGCCGTTTTTGTAGCATTTTCCTTTAAATGTTAATGAGCTCTGCTGACCTCGCCCCTCTCTTTCGAGCTGCCTAGTCATCGTGA